>NW_025317353.1:0-300000 GCF_018873765.1 Telopea speciosissima | reverse complement strand
GTTGGGAAGCATGATTTTGAAACTACCGTATCAGTAAGGCAAAAAGGGGTAAAATAGTCACACAAAAAAAAAAACCCTATTTTTTTACTATGTTACCTACTTCTCAACAGCAGTGCACAAATACTGGAGGACCTTAGTTTTATTCTTGAGAAGCATGATTTTGAAACTACAGTGTCTGCCTCTGCTGCTCTCCACAGGTGCTGCTAATGAACAATGACCACAAGTCAATAGAAAGAAATGTTTCTGTAAGAAACAGTTTGACAGAAATGTACTATGTTACCTGAGTACATGAAACTTTCTCTCTTTTTTTACAATTCTGATTTTCTGTTTTTTAAGCTGTCCCTTTCCCCCACTGTGCTTCTTTCTTCTTCCCGGCCATATGCAACATTTAGCTGCTGTTGCAACTGGAAGTGGTGTTTATAATTCATCCATAAAAGTAAGGGTAAATTACATGTAAGTGCCCAATATTTGATTAAAGTACCTATGAGGTACCTCAAGTTCTAAAAGGGATGTTTGGGGTTCTTTGTGAGTTTAGTCCTACCCCAAATTGAAGATTTTCCCAAATTTGCCCTTTAAACATTTCACCCACTCCAATGTCTGCTATCTGCGCTCCCAACCCTCTGTTACGAATCGATCTCACTGTCCCTCTTCCTTTCCCTCTCTCACTCTGCAATTTGGAATGATGGTGCATATCAGGACTACAACCAAGTGAACCAACACACTAACCCCTCTCTTCTCCATGACATGTTGAGAGTAACGGAAGACCACAGAGATCTTCAAATGGGGATATAGTAACAACTAACAACAAAACAGTAAGCAGAACATCCCGCTAACATTTATTTGACAGAAAAACCAGAGGTGCATGCTTTGGCTTGTATCACAGACGATGGCTGGTACTTTGTTAACGACCAAGACGCCTAACTACAACACGTACATAATTCCTCATTCTCCCCCCTAACATAATCAGTCAGTAAAAATACGAAGTATAACTGCTCAAAATCCCGAAAATCGGAAAGCGGAGAGAAGATGTGATCATATTAAAGCCCTCTGCTCATATACCTCAGGAAAACAAAAGCAGCCCCTGCACCCAATCTCTTAGAAGTGTTAAACGTACTCCATCACATTGTAAGCAAATGCCTTTGGGGTTGACCTGGTACATTCAATTTGAAAGAGGTAGGACTCCTCAGTCATTTACATGTCCGCATACCACCATATTTAATACTATTTGGAATGGAAAGTTTAGCTTTGATTTGCTTGACAATGTATCTGAAATAACTTGGACATCAATAACTACAACCAGCAAAAATGTAATTTTGCAATAAAAGAAAACAGAAAAACGCAACTGCAGGTACCTCTGAAGATATGCTTACATCGCCACTTATAACCGTGAAGATCCTTTGCAGTCAATTTCTGGATTGGAGTTGACTGGTTCATATCCTTCAAGAAAGAAAACCACTAAAGGAAGTGAAGTACATAGAAACAACAAAATAGAATGAGAAATACCAATGGAGGAAGGCATTCGTTAGCATGTTTCCGAAGAACAGAGAACCTGCCATGAGTACTTGTATCAGATGCAGTTAAAATCTTGCAGAAAGAGTGAACGGTAGGCCGCGGAGGTTCAGGAGTGCTTGGATCAGGACTCCTAAGCTCACTTTGCTGTACAAATTATATCAGAAAACTTTAAATTAAATTTTCTCTACTTGCAACTTCACAATTGAATGGGTTGAAATTTGAAAAGTAAGTCTTACATCTGCTTCAGGTTGTAAGGTAATTTGCGCATAAACTTCATTTGTTTCTTGTTCAGCCTGGAAATAGTAAAAATCAACAAAAGTACAAAACATCCAAAGAGAGAAAGATAGGCGAGTTTACAAAGAGGAATGCCAGCAACTCAATGTGTTTAACACGACAAAGGATCTTCAAAGGAAGATTAAACATAGGAATTTGCTGATTCAATTCTTTGTTCGTCGATGCTTCTAGCTGTAAAATTTCAAACGGGAAAAAATATAGGGAAAAAAAATTCATGTTAGATAGGAAGAAAGAAGGAGTTTGATTCCAGAAATGAGAAACAGAAAAAAAAAAAAAAAAAAAAAAAAAAAAAAGAGCTCAGATTTAAAAGAAATAGAGAATCACTCACTTGTTCCCACCATTACAATCTGTTTTTCTCCCTCAAAGTGGTCTTGGGATAACACCGGTTTTGATGTGAGTCAGCTCTGAGAGACATCAATTCCACCTGAATCCGGCGACTTCTCCCATAATGGAACTGAGGATGCTTCAGCTCAATGGATGTGCCCTTCATTTTCTCCTAACTGTGACTTATTCAATTTCAACCAGACTTCGACATGAATTCTGGGTTGAAAATAGTGAGAAGTGATGGCTTAAAGAGATGAGTGGTTCTGATAGATAGAAGGACCTTCTATACTATGTAAACCCAACACTAGTTCATACAAGGGGGTGGGAGGGGCGGTGGTCTAAGGGGAAGGAGCGGGTGGTTGCAGCAGGGTGGGAGTGGTGGCTGAGGTGGAGGAGGTGAAGGCGAAGGTGAGGCCAAGAGTGGGGTTGAGAGGGTAAAATTGGAAATATCTTCGGTTTGGAGTAGGACTAAGTTCACAAGGATCCTCGTATGTTACTTTTGAAATTTGAGGAACCTCCCAAGTACTTTAATCAAATAATAGTATCCATGGTAAAGCATGTTGAAAATTATCTAATTCACAATGCCAATCATAATAATAGTATCTATCACAGGAACAACAGTTTGCACCTAACCTGAGTTGAGAAGTATCTAATTCACATTGCCAATCATAAGACAGAAAGGAAACTCCAATGTAAAACGTTGAACCAGCCAAATTTGAGCCTGCCAGGTAAGCTTAAGCTTGGATATAAGCTAAATAAAGAAGCACTATCTCCCAATCTTGCCCAATCATCCATCTCAAGATCATTATCTCTGCTACACTCAATTATGGACACGTTTTCATCTCCTAACATTGAGCTCCGAAAAGCACTGCTGGTCTTAAATCCATAAAAGTTCACCTTCAGCTTGAATGGAATACAGCCATCAAATAATAATCCCAAAGTTCCTCCTCTGCACCTGCCCAGTTCAAATTCCAATTGAAAACACCATCACCCTTTTCTTGTAGCTGCTCCAACTTTGGCCATCCTTCATCATTCTGCTTGTAGCTGCTCCAACTTTGCCAGTCCATGAAGGGTCACTTCCTTTTCTTTAATCTTCTTCTCTCTTTCTCTTCCTCATTCTTTTACCAGCACAGTGAGATGGCAGCATCTGTTTATTCATTTATTATTTCTTTCCTTCAATGATCTTATCATTCCCAACTGGACTTGGGCTTTGTTGTCATCGATCCTACTTGCAGAGATTTAAAAAAAAGAAAAAAAAATCAGTTCCTCTCAAGGCAACCTTCTGTTGGCCTGTCTCCTTCTACCTGTAAGTTCCTCCAAACGAAGGTGTCCAGAAATCAACTGCAGTTTCATTTGTAACTGGAAACGTACTTGAAAGTGGAACTAAACATAATCCCCGGCTCCTAACATCTTGTTTGTGTCCTTCATCCTCATTTGATTTATCAGAATTCTGCATGGCAAGTAAATGCTTTGATTGCTTAGAAAAAGTAAAGTAGTGAAAACTTGAAAACAAACTCAAAATTTTCACTCTTAGAAGGAAAACAATTTGTACCTGTTGTTGGGTTTGTGTGGGAGCTCCATTCGTCATATGTGACGTGCTCAAAACCTGACATTATGTAAGAAAATCTTGTATTAATATGTTTGGTACTTGACTGATACGACAAAAACTCTAGAGCTGATGGAACGCATTAAATCAACATCCTTAACATATCTCATACTAGACTGGTCCAATCTAACACCCCCGAAACCCTATTAAGGCACATAACAAGGCGAGAATGCCACTTACGCTGACTTGATCAAGGAGGAACTTGATATACTCAATAGCTTCGAAGAGCACAGATGCCGTATCAGTCTGTAAGCAAGAATTGATTCAAGGTGAACGACCCGAAAGATTTTACAAAAAAAATTTCAAGAGAAAAGTATTTCCAAAAATTCACCTTTCCAAAAGGTGAAACAAGTTGCTGTAGAGCAGTGATTCGGTCCCCTAATTTCTCATTACCTGAGAACGAAATTAAGCCAGAAATTTCAATTTCCCCAATCCATCTCTAATTATATGAATCCAAGAGCTCAAAGCTCCCTCCACTGAAAAAGGTTGTTAGATTTTTATCGTACCTTAAAAAGTTGGTAATGGCGATGGTGTCCCAATCTGAGGCCTTTTGTAAACCGGTTCACTACTGCTTTTCTTTGCCACTGACCCTGAATCACGAACTTCTTCCGTACCAAACTGCTGAAATCCAACAAATATCATGAAACCTAGTTCAGGTCACTTGCCCCAAAACCCTAGCTCAGCTGACCCAGAAAGACATAGAAATTAAGAGTAAATCTAAGCATTGGTAATTAATTTACCTTTACGGTAGTGAGGGCTGTGATGCTGCTGCAACTGGGTTTCTCCTAGAAGGTTTGCGACAGAAATTGTGCATGTGAAGAAGGGAAGAAGCTAGAAAGAGCATCATTCATGGGAGCTGCAGAGGCATTCCAGTAAGGAGTATTGTTGGAGAAGTGTAACTGAGGTTGGTGTTGCAGCTGCTTCGGCGGCGAAGTTTTCAGGAAAGCCGGAAATTTAGTCCAAGAAGGCGATGGTGACAGCAACAGCGAAGCGAATTCACCGGTGTTGATGCCTTAGTTTGGAGATGGATTGTTAATGGATGGATGGGTTTCTTGAGGGTCAAATAGGCCTTGCAATAACGAAGCAGAATTGCATGTGAAAGAGGGAAAACTTGAGGGTATGCCTTGGCTGCTCACAGTACAGTCGCCGGAACTGGGATTTAACCGCTGCTGCTGATGATGGTCCAAAGGGAAGACCTGATTGATTTGCTTATTAAATGGATTCAAAGTGGAGGAATCTTCACCACCATCGGAGAAACTACTCTTGGGGCTCCACTCTTTCTGAAGTAGAACCGCTTAAAAATGGCGGAGGAGAGACGAGAGCGAAAACCAAAAGAAGGAATTTCAAGGGCCGAAAGCGGTGTTTCTTGGAGAGGAAGAAAGAGAGGGAAAATAGAGTTGGTTTGAACGAGAGAGAGAACGAAATAACGGTCGAGAAGGAGAAATATTTATTATATAATGGAGTTGGCGTCAAAGATACGCGCCAGCTGTAGATTTATTATGGTAAGTTTTGTTTTGGTAATATCAAAGGTCAGGCGATGATCACTAGTTCAGTTTAATGTCGCTGTCGCCTCACAACGGCTCCATGTGGGTTTCATATCTATGATCTGTCTGAACTGGAATCGGATCAGGATCAGGATCGGATCAGGATCGGACCAGCCTTCATAAATCATTTCTAGCTAACCCATGGGGTTTGAGAGCAATGGAAATCTGGTTCGATTGATTCTAATCTGATTCTGATCTTGTATAGGTCAAATTTAGTCAGAATTAGTGAGATTCTATCCTAATTCTAAAAATGCAATACGGATTGGTGGCTCCGAAATGGCTGAAATTGGGATTGATCACGGCCAATTCTGATCCGAATCTGTTGATCATTAGTTTTAAAAACCAGGATAGGGTTGGTAGCATGGTTTGAGGTATTGGATCGGATCGACCGACTTTGGGAGGATTGGATTGGCATCGGTCGAGACCAATCCGATCCAGCTGTATGGACAGGGTAAAAATGTAAAAAAATTAGCATTTTAATAAAAATGCAGGGACAAAAGTGTCATATTTGCCTGAGTTTGGGCGATCCCGATCTGTATCGGCTGATCCGATCTAATCCAGTTGATACCGAGATCATGAACCATAGTTGGTAGAGGAAGATAGGAGCTATTATTTGTGCATTTTAGCTTGTCTCCAGGGAAGGTACGCCTAGGGTGCTGCCAGGGGGCATCCAGCGGTTGAGCTGTGTCGCACACATCTCGGTGCATGCCTCAGGATGTGTGCGGCATAGCCCAACGGCTGATAGCGCCCTTGGCGTTCCTTGCTCCCTGGAGACAATCCTAATCCTTATTTGTGGGATTCTAATTAATTAAGGATACCATAAGAAGACTATGACAGAATGAATGCTAAGATAATAGTTGGAATAGAGAGAGTGAGTGGATCCTAAAAGTCCCAGAATTGGTAACCATATGCTTTTTAGCGTATGGATCCTAAACACCCTAGAAACGAAAAGCATTTGTATAATCACCACGTGTAATTTTATCGTATTTCTTGCCTAGCAGACCAATGATTTTAAACTCCTAGTCAAGTGTCAAATTTGTACAAGAAACCCTAGCATTGACCCCTTAGATCTGAAAACCCAATGATTTGATCCTAAAACCCGATAATCAACTGGATCCGTACATCCAGAATCAAGATCAATCACAGGTTCACAATTGATACCTATCTAAATGGTCAATTCAATCGATCCGACCCTAATTTTTGAAACAATGTCATTGATCTTTGTCAGTTGGGTTTCATGGACGACGGCAACTAGTTTGTATGGAGCCTATTGCGGCAATAAACTATCGGATGGGTCCTCTGGGATGAAACTTACAAAGACAAACAAACAAGCAAGGGAGAGCCGTTCTTCTCCGGCGGGGGACTCTCCGATGCCTAAGTCAAGTCTCTTTAGCAGCAGACAATTCAAGAGACCTTGAGAGAATAAGTTAGATGATTTACCTAACCCGTAGGCCTCCTATTTATATGCCAGACTAGGCAGAGGTTGTGCTTCACTAGGAGACAAAGAGTCTTACGCTCCATGTTGAGCTTATCATGGCAAGAGTCCTACGCGGAGAGTGATGGCCCGAGAGTCCATCATTAATGGGAGTCTATGTTACTTTGATCAGTGGGAGATATTGTTTCCTTATAGGATACGTTTGGTGCCTTCTCTGTGGGGATTGTGTCCTCATGTGACTATGTTTCTTAATTTGTTTTGCATTTCCAATCATTTATTTATTTATTTTTTTGTGAATTATCAGAGTTCCATTTTGTTTTGGGGAAAGTAATCTTTCACGTTACATGAAGGAAATAGACAGACATTGGTGATTGTCGTCTGTCCTCTATTTATGAATAGTCAAAAATATCTTTATTATTGTCGATACCCTATGGACACTATCGAATCCCCTCGATCAAGAGAGAATCCCTTGACGATGGCTGAAGGAAAACTTTCTTAAGATTATAGAAGGTTTTCACCCTGCCCTTTTAAGGGATACAAAATATCTTTACTTTACATCATTTGGGTAGGATAAAGATTTGCCCTTATCTTTACCTTGTTAGGCCACAAGTGAAAATTCCTATTACCTTACAAATAAACAAGAAATAGGTCATGGGTATTGTCCATGAGTCATGGCCTCATGGGTTGATTGGATAGGATGTATATGGGTTGGCCCTTTCGAATAATGTACATGTACATATATGGAGGAACATAATTAGATAAAACTAATTAGACAAAATCTCCTTGATCTCATAATTAGATAAAACTAATTTCCCATAATGTATATATATGGAGGAATGTAATGTATACTTAAAGCAGATAACTAATTTCCCATAATTTGTACAGGCGCAGAGTGCTTACATGCGAGTGACCGTGTGAGAGAGCGAAAGAATGAGAGGGAGAAGAGAAAATAGAGTTAATTTGAAAGGGAGGGAACAAAAAAAATGGTCGAGGGAAAATATATAGAGGAAGTGGCATCAGTGATACGCGCTAGCTATAGTTCCGTACGACTTCGCAAGGCAAGACAGTAAGTAGTAAGATGTGTATTAACCACATGCAATTTTACATATTTCTTTTACCAAAAACAAATTTACATATTTCTTGCCAAGCCAACTAATGATTTTAAAATTTAAACCAAAAATATATATATGTTTTTTAAACTGGATTTGTTGGAAAGCTTTGAACGCTGCTTAAATCTGATTTATATTAAATGATTTATGTTCCGGTCAAACTTAATTTGATATGCGCGAATGCTGTTTAAAATCGTTCTGAATTAAAATATTTTTTTAGATATCAAAACAACTAAGACTACGTTTGGTAAATGTTTGACGAACACCCGTTTTGGACTAGAAACGTTCTTTGGCGTTTTTAGTCTGGAATGGCATTCTGAGACCAAAAACGACCGTTTGGTAACGGTCTCAAGAACGCCGTTCAGAACGAAAATGGTGTTTGGTAAAACCTGTTCTTCCCTATTTGATATTAATTACAATAATGTCATTTCCTTGTCAATTATACCAAAAAAATACTCGCAAAATCCTTTTCTCTTACCAGCCTTAGCATAAAATTATAATATCTCATTAACATAACCAAAGTAAGTAAAAAAAAAAAAATTCAAATATGCCATTAAAATTGGGTTCTTGTGGGGATTAGTGTCATAACTAACTATGCTACGAACAGTCGAATAAAAAGGGCCTTGGTGGATTTGAACCACTATCCCCTTGGAACATGCTCATGTGCCAAGTGCTCCACCAATTTGAGCTAAAGACCCATCAAGTAGAGATCCAAAACAGAAATATAACAAAAAAAGTCAAAGTAGCATGAATCTCTACATGAGGAATGCAACGAGCAAAGGTCTAAAACATAAATACATCAAAAGAATCGCAATGAAATGATTCTTTGCATGAGAAAGTTAACAACCCAAGATTTCCACAATTGAAGTATGGGCAGTGGAGTTTTCTCACCCCAACACCTAAAGCCCTCCTATTTACTCAATAAGAACTCATGGACTAAAAAAGAATCATTGAAATGACTAGAAAAATCAACACATGATAAAACATACGACTGAGACGAGTTATCAAACTCGGCAAGTACCTTTTCAAAATGAACCTAGCCTATCCAAAGATATGCCAACCAAATCATCATCAATAGATTTATACATGCCTCTGAGAACTGAAAATTATGGATCAAAGAAAGGGAAAGGAAGCTTCTTGACTTCTAATTACATTGTCACAAAACCAATCATTAGAGACAAATCCAATGTTAGTATTGAGAATTTTGACAAGTAAACAGCAAATAAGAAAAAGTCCTTTCTTTCTTTTCTCCTTTAAGTCTTCTTTACCTTTTCCTCTCTTGCTTTGCTTTTCCTGTTGGTGTTTCTTTTTCTTTACTCAAAATCTTATAATTTCTTCTTCTTCTTCTTTCACTTTTTGGTGGGTTGGAGAATGGCCATTGGAGAGGGAGAAAAAAACTTTCAGTCTTTGGTTGTCCTAGTAAATTACTAATCATTTCATTTGTGAAATAATGATGAAACAAAGGGAACTAGACCTGGTGATTCCTGGGTTTGCTTTAAATTCAAAGTAGTTCCTTTCCTCATAGAAGCTTTTGTCTGACTCAGTTATTTTGAAAGCAATGGAGTGAATGACGGAAGCTTCTCAACTCTCTAACCTCAACACCCCCCCCCATACATATTCTTCCCCTGTTTGTTACTCTCAATTTCTAACTCCCTCTCATTGTAGAGATGGACATGGACCTAAAAAAAATATTTTAACAGGGGAGAGGCTTGATATTTGATACTTCTCAGATTTGCTGCTTTTCTCCATATGAATATTCACCTCTCTAAGTTTCTGACATTAATGGATTTATCTCCCCTCTTCTCCTTGTTACCTCCAACTATTGAACTTTTTCCCAAATCCCAACCATTCATAGATTCTTATATGTTTTAAAACCAACTAAAGAAAGATCTCCAATAGGTTTTGTCTTGATTCTGACTTTATGGGCTGTACTGGGTGACTTTTCCTACCTTTTTTTGGATCTTCTTATATGTTTTCTCACACATCAACAACCCATTGGTCTAAACATGACATTAAAAGAATTTTTTTTTAACTAAGATCCATTAATAATGGTCTCTCATTATAAGGTCAAGACCATGACCCCTTTCCCTTTAGTAAATCACCCTAAGGTCATATATGAACATTATAGCTTGACACCAGCACCCCCAGCCCCTTAATTCTCCCCTCTTGGCCTAAGAAGATCAAGATTGGGATTGGAAGTTGGAACTAAATATCACTTGTATGTATCTTTGCGATTTCTATTCATCTTGGGTTTTAAAACATAGAGTACAGAGAAACACCAAAAGACAAATGCAGAATCCAGCCTTGTGGTTCAAACTTTGAAAATTTTCTGGTGCACAACCTTAAATATTCCTGAGTTCACTATTTCTTCCCCTATGCTATGTTGCTGCTTTATTTTACATACAGTTATTTCTCATTGGATGTTATTTGCCCATCTGTAGTTCCATGAAACCATCCAAAACAAACAGATAAAAAATGGAACAGAAATCCAAAAATCCCAAACAAACAAACAAACAAACAAACAAAAAGAACCCATTTAAGATTTCGGTCTATTTACCCAGAATTAGAAGGAAAAAAAAAAAGACTAACCTCACGAAACAAGGATGCTGTGTAATCAATCAACTATCTCTGCATCTGACTAACATTCATTCCTGCTTAGTGCTTCCTTTCTCCCCTCTCCTCCTTGACTATACTTTGCTCTATCCAAACTGAGCAACTCTTCAGGTTTGTAGATCCTATAAATGAATGATATATAGAAGAAAAAAAAAAGAGGAGGGAAAAGAGAAATGAGAAAGGAAGGAAATCAAAGATTTGTTACGTTTAATGTTGGGCTCTCTGCTTCTCTCTGGATTTATGCTATGTGCGAACGAGGGAACACTTTCACATCTCCTCTCCAAAATAGGCAGAAAAGAATCAAATTTTCTCAATAAATCCATAAACTCCATACCTTTTGGCTAAACCTTCAAATTTTAGGGATGTTGCTCCAATTCTTAAGACACATGGGAGAGAAAAAAATCAGATCTAGTCAGATCTTCACACAACAAAGATTGAGAGAGAGAAAGAGAGAGAGAGAGAGTGAGGGAGAGAGAGAACGAGACAGAGAGAGCCAGATAGAGAGAGTGAGAGAGAGCGAGACAGAGAGAGAGAGAGAGGAAGGGAGAGAGAGATGAGATCGACATCTGGTTTACCTTCTTCTCCTGCTACTTCTCTTCCCTTCTCTTCCCCAGATCTATCGCAAGCTTTTGGCTTCTAACCCCAAATCACGGGTTTTCACGATTGTTGCGCGACAAATTTTAGTTCTTGTTCTTTACATGAAAGATTCTTTCGGTCCGTTCTAAAAGACCAGAAAAACGAACCATCAAGCCAAACGTAAATTCATGTTTTTTTGTTCTCAAAGAACGGAAAAACGGTTTTGAATGTTGTTCAGACATTTACCAAAACGTAGCCTAAATATTTTAGCGCATTTTTTGTTTTTAACAATGTTTTTAAGATTTATGAAATTTTTAGATTTAAGAAAAACCCCAGCATTAGAAAGTTGAAAATTTCACCTACTACCGAAAATCCATTTTTTGTTCTTGAACTAGGGAGTTGACTTTTTATCTTTTTGGAATTTGATTTTAACTATTTTTATTGGATTCAAATAAGGGTGTATTTGCTTATTTATGAATAATATCTTAAGTAAATAAAATACTAAATTTTTTTTTGGGTGAATAAATATGTATTACCAAACCCCAGGAGGGGGCAGGAAAAGAAAAGAATATACAAGGGAGAGGAAGGGGGGTGATGTAGTCCTAGGTAAGAGTACTCCCATTAGGAGCCAGGGTGATGGGTTCTCACCTAACAAGGCTGGCCAAGTGGGCAGCTTAGGCTAAATAGGGCAGAAATTAGGGTTAGGGTTAGGGTTTCGAGCTAGGGTTTTATTTGGTAATGATGTGCAGGTTTTTAGGAGTCTATTGGTGTAGATTTGGATTGATTTGGATGAAGTTGGAAATCTAGGGTTTCGGGTTAGAGGCCTTGTGAAAATTGGGTGTTTTTAGAATCTAGAGTTGAAAGATGGATTTTGGGAAAGGGGTTTATAGGGTATTGATGGGCAGGTCTAGGGGGTTATTTTGGTATAAAGAAGTTGGGGTTTGGATGAGTTACAAAATTTGCAATTTAGGGCAGAATTGGATTTAGGGTTTTTGGGTTTTAATAAGGAAGAGGGGAATTAGGGTTTAGCTGTAGGAATGGGGGCAGAACGGGGGATCGAATGAAGGAGATATCCTGCTGGAACTATGGTGTAAAAGTGGGACAGATCTGATGGTGGAAAGGGCTGGACAGGTTAATTAGGGTTTAAAACAATTAAGAAGTAAGGGGGATCTATTAGGGTTAGGTTGGATGGAGAAGAAGAAGAAGGAAACTTGCAGAAACTGTAAACACTTACTGGTTTTGCAGATCTGCCACAACAGCAGCTTGAAGAAGCTTGAATTGAAGAAAAGGACCTCCTGATCTACAAGATGCAAGGAGTCGCCGGAGTCCACCAGCCCTAACCCTTGATATGACTCACAAGGGGTCTTGATATGACACACAAGATAGTCTCTGAAGAGAGAAGCAGCAGCAGCAAAGGCTAACAGCAGGAAACAAATTTTTTTTAAACATAAACTGGTGGGTGGAGCCTCTCCCACGATTCTTATTAAATAAGAGGCCAAAGGCCTTATCCCTACTTCTATTATAAATCAACTCTCTCACTTAAATCGTGGAGAGGTGGACCAATTTAAAAATAACTTAAATACTTAAAAGAAAAGGACTTATCTACCCCTAAGGACTTAAAAACAACTTAAACTACTTAAATAAAAGAAGATTCCCTAGTAGCCAATAGGATATAAGAACCTCTTAGCCAATAGGATCACTTCACTTAAAGTAAAAGAAGATTCCCTAGTAGCCAATAGGATATAAGAACCTCTTAGCCAATAGGATCACTTCACTTAAATTAGACCAATTGAACCAATTGGATGCAACAAATTTAAACCGGTTCAATTAAAAACACAAAATAAAAACTAAGTATAGAAATAAACTAAACTAAGGCTCCTACTAAATCCCTAGGTTTAGGGTGGCTTCTTCAATTTGAGGAGGCTAGGATCTGCATCAGGGGGAGAACAAACCAACCTACGCAGAGGTGGAAGAAAAAAGAGAGGGCAGGTCCAGGCCCCAAAATACAGCAATATGCCTATTCCTAGGGGTATCCCTGACAGCTCGAAGATGGCCACGACTAAGCTTGGAAGAGACTTCAAAGGAGATGGCTTTCCAAATCAAATTGAAAGATCGAGAGTTGGAAGTCCATCTCCTGAGATTACGCTCCATCCAGATGTGATGAATAGCAGCTCCAAAAACCAGCTTTCCAATGGTGTCACAAATCGAGGACCCTGAGAAGGATTTAGCCACCTAAAGCCATTCACGGTCAAAGTGCAGGGGTCGCTTCTTGTGGTGCCAAATGGAGGAGAGGGCTTTTTCCCAGATGGTGGGGGTGAAGGGGCAGTCGAAAAAGAGATGGGGGATGTCTTCAAGACCATTCCAGCAAAGGGAGCAGGCGAGAGAAGCAGGGATGTGGTGGTGAATGAGGAAGGCAAAGGTGAAGGGATCTCCAGGTAGTGAAGCTGTGGCGGGATATGTGGCCCTTAAACTAGACTAGGTTGTACCAGGGTATAGTTGGGGCGGTGTGTCTGACAAAGTTCTAGGCTGAGCTGTTGCTGAAGAGGCCATTGGGGGAGGGTAGCCAGATGGTTCTATCGACATGGGGGGTGAGGGGGAAGGGGAGGGAGAGCAGGCCAAATCTGCGAGACGATGGATTTTTTAGGGGGGACCAGGAGCCAGAGGAAATAAGACAGGACAGGGGCATTTTTTGGAAGGCCAGAAGAGTAGATCGCCCTGGGGCCAAGAACACTGAAAAAGATGTCAAGGGGGTGCCAAGGGTCGAGCAAGAGGGAGGTTGAGGTTCCTCAAGCAATAAAGGAAGAGATGCCACGAAGGGCAAGAGGGCGGAGTGCAAGGATCTTTCTCCAAATCCAAGAGGCATCAGAGGGGATAGGGACAGTCCAGATGGAGTTGGACTTTAGGAGGTGAGAGTAGACCCAGTTAACCCAGATGGAATCCTGATGGGAGGAAATTCTCCAGATTAACTTAAGAATGCAAGCCGTGTTGGAGTCTTTGATTCGCCAAATCCCAAGGCTACCCTCGACCTTAGGGAGGCAGATGGACTTCCAGCTAATGGGATGGAGGAATCTGGAAACGTCAGACCTTTTCTAGAGGAAAGAGCAGAAGAGGCGCTCCATCGCCTGGATGGTGGCTTTGGGCCATCCAAAGATCCCACTCCAATAGATGTAGGAAGCTTGGAGGACAAAGCGGATGCAAACAAGGTGGCCAGCATAGGAAAGGAGCTTGCTTTTCCAAAGTTGGAGGCTCTTGCGGATATTATCCAACATAGGAACGCAATGGTGGTTGGAGAGTCTAGCCGAAATGAGAGGGAGTCTAAGGTATTTGACAGGGAGGGAGCCAATGGAGAACCCAGTGAGGTTCAGAAGAGTCTTTGTCCAGGTCAGAAATACCTGAGAGGAAGATTTTGGATTTGTTGTTTTCCACCTGGTGCCAGTGCTATGTCAAGTTGGCATTTAACCTATAAACCTATAAACATGTATCCATACCCATTTAACATGAATCCCAAAAATAAAGCTTAAAGCAGAATAGCAAAAAAGAGTCTATAAAAATGCAGGTCGTGGGCTTAGTAAACCCAAGAGAAGGACCAAATAGCTCCTTCAACTATCATGATGACATTTTGACTAGTCCATTGGATCCATTTTAGGCCTCCCTTTGGTTTCCTTTATTTAGTTTCTGACATGGGTCATTCTTAGTTTTCTCTAGACAGCACCTCTCATTTGGTCAAATAGAGTGAAGATGAGTTCGCGTTGATTTTGTTTGGTTCTATGTAGCTTCATTTGTTTTTAATTTTCATACTGAATAAAAATTTGCATCTTTTTTATCCCATTTCTTTATTCTTATTTTGAATTATAACTCAAAATACGTTATCTATCAAAAAGAAAACTCAGAATCCGGCTAGTAAAACTAGGGTAGGAAAGCTCTATTCCTACAACAATCTGGGCAATCAATAGATAACCACTCACTTGTACACAAAGTTGTCACAGCTTTTAGGCGAATCAAGGCAGCGGGCCTGGACGCAAGGCGACCAAAAGTAATGTAATGCCAAGTCACAAGTGACCTAACCCCCAAGCAAGATCTCAATTACAAGCAAACAGAATACTCAACACCAATCTCAGCAACACTACATCAAACAATCACCTAAAAATAAGTGGACAGTAGAGTATATCAACCCCATGACTCTAATAATAATTAGCAAAGGATTTAGAAGGATCCCAGCCAAAGAAAAAATCAACCAGCATCCATAATAGGTCTACCGCCGATCAGGAACAAGACCAAACAACCAAAAAAATAACCAACTTCAGAAATAGTAGCTACAAATGTTGGTTGGGCCTTATATTCCTATCGAGTAGAGGTCTAATAGGGTTGAATAAATCGCCCACATCTCAGCCCCAAACAATGGCTAGATGCTGAGATATTCGAAGGTCTTAGAAATAGAAAGTAAGGACCAGAATGAGTAACTAGTTACCACCAAGGATTTAAGTATCGGTATCGGGTATTGTATCGATCAGGCGATTTTAAGAGACGTATCGTATCATATTGTATCGTATCGGAGATACGTATCGATCGGTGCAGAAACACATGAAAATGATCAAAATACACTTTTGGACACAAAAAATAATATAAACAAGCAATTTGTGTTATATATCATGCATATATACTAAGAATTGTGAATAATCAATAACCAGACAAGTGCGGCACTTTGAAATTGTTATAAAAGATTAAAAGATGAAATTCCTTACATGTAGAGTCACTCTATTGCCATGAAGAATGTCGGGGTGGATCAAAGTCATGTCTGTAAGGGTCTTCAATAATAGGAGCGACTAGGATGATGTTGTGTACTGTCCGAACATAAGCACAATACTGAGCCTAGTCAAAATGCTGATGGTAGTGACTCTCCCACTCATAGTAGAATCGTGTGTACTGCTCTAGAGTGGCTAATGTCACGAAAGCACTAGGTTGTGCTTGTGCTTGATTCTCTCCGTATCCATAACTTCCATACCCTACAAAAGCCCCATGTCTATAGCCTGAAGAAGAACCTGATGCATAATGCCCATGGCCTGATGAAGCACCAGCATAATCAGAACTAATGCTACGTGACTCCATGCCACTCATAAGCACATCACTATCATATGGATTGTGGGAGCGCTTGGCAGACTTACCCTTATGCGGCTTCCGCGAGTAAGTCTTATGGCCAGCAGGCTCAGGACCATGATCCATATCTTGGGTAGTATGTGTGTATCCTGCCTCACATGTGAACTGAGCCCCAGCACAGTGTTGTGAAGCCTTATGGCCACCACCACCACCACCACTACCACCATCATCATCATCATCAGCAGCAGCAGTAGCAGTAGTAGCAGCAACAGAACCACCACCACCACCACCATTACCATCACCATCACCATTACCATCACCATCACCATCATCATCATCATCACCATCGTTGTCTTCATCCTCATCATCAACATGTTGTTGAGTTCCTCCATACGGATGACCTGACCTCGTCCTCCTGACTAAACCTTCTTCAGAGCTACTTTCATTTTCTTCAACATTAGGACAAGGATCTTGTGATGGTGGCTGTGTTGCATCCTCATCCATCTGTTGAATGATGTTCTCTATCACTGGATCAGGTTTGGTTGTCTGGTGATCCTCACTTAATTGATCCATCACCAATACCTTATCGGTATCCTCTATCCATGCTCTAACTAGATCTTCATCGTCAAGTAGGTGGTTGATATCGATTGGGTTGACATCTACATCATCTCCTTCTCTTTCCAGCTCTAAATATTTAAGCTTCAGCTTTATGTTGTAATGGACATACACTAGCTTCTCCAACTTTGAATAACTGAGACGATTCTGGGGTTTGGTGTGTATCAACCCGAATGTACTCCAGTTACGTTCGCAGCCACTAGAAGATGCCGTCAGGGATAACACTCGAATTACAATTCGGGTTAAGTGTAGAGCACTAATACCCCCATAATTAAGCCACCAATCAGCTGCACAATAATAAATGAAATATTAAAAGATAAAACCTTAAAACAAATTTTAAATGATATAATAAATTAGGTAAACCTAACTTACCTGGGCGTTGTGTGCTCCTAGCATGGATAGCCATTCTATCAGCAAAACCACGAGTGGCCTCCCAAAAATACTTAGCCTAGAGAGGTATTAAAAAAATATATAAATTAGTTCCACTTCCACTAATCACTCTATTCTTGGTTTCAATCATTTATACAACTAATTTAGCTCTAACCTCATCCATGGCAAGTGTGGCCTTCGCTACATCTGGCTCCATTCTGTTCACAGCATTCCTTAGGGCACGCAATAGATCTTGTCTACACCCTATATCATTGGAGTATTGAATATCCGGATTCAAATAATATGCTGCACATGGTTTGTAATGGATGGTTAGAAACCTAAAAATTCTAATAATAAATTAATAAATAGTAACTTACTAACTACTAAGTGTTTAAAATGAAACCAAAGTCATATACTTATAAGATTACCTGCCCAATGAACATCTTGAACCAACATATTTTCCCATCGATTGGATATAATCTTCAAATACTTCTTATTTGATGTTGGGTTATTCTCATGTATTTTTCTCTTCACACATCCCATGGCCTCTACCATCTTACCCATGGTCTGCTCTTTATCCCCATCAATCTCTTGAAGCAGACAAAAGAGTGGCATCATAACATTATAAAGTCGGCCCATCGCAGCCCAAAACTTTGAGGAGGTGATAAGATCTTGAACAAATCTCCCAATTTCAGACCTTGCATAATTGCTAGTCAACCACTCAGTAGAGGTGAACATCTATAGCAGCCCATGCTTTCGGGAAATGAGGCTATCAATTGCAATGTAATTTGTTGCAAATCTTGTTGTTGCAGGTCTCACTAAATCCCCTTGTGTGTAACTCCTCATCAGTGCCAAAACCCAACTAAGGTTGTACATAAAGTTGGTGATTTTCCTTGCATTACCAGCCAATTTTTGGACCTTGGGCAATTCTCCTATGTCCTTGAACATCAAATCTATGCAATGAGCTGCACATGGTGTCCAAAATAGATGTTGCCTCTTTAATATAAGCAACTGACCAACCTTCTTGAAATTTTCTGCGTTGTCAGTTACTACTTGGACAACATTTTCTTCTCCTATGTCCTCCACAACTTCATCCATTAACTTGTACAAGTAATTGGCATCTTTGATTTCACTAGATGCATTAACTGACTTGTGGAAGATCGTACTTCCATCACAGTAGCTAAGAAAATTGATGCTGGATAATCTTGTTGGTCTACTCCATCCATCACACATGATGGTCACTCCATATAGTGGCCACTTCTCCTTAAACCTCTCCACATACTCATGCACCTCTTGGACAATATCATCAAAGTAAGGCCCAGCAATCTCATGAGGTGTGGGTGGCTTAACATTTTTCCCACACCGCTGAATCTCCTTTACCATGGCCTTGAAGTGAGGATCTTTGGCATTATGTGGTGGAATCATAGAACTGTGGAACCATCTGGAGATTGCTCTGCCTATCCTTTTACTAAGTATTTTGGGTTGAAAGCTTTCTTCAATCCTCTGTTGGCCAGCATCCCTTGGTCTATAGACATTATGATCCATGTCTCTGATATCTGGTCTCTTCTTTCTCTTACCCTTACCACTCTTTGTAAACCGGTCAAACATCCCCTTCACATTGGTTGCTCTACTAAGGCCAACAGGCTGCTTACCCTTACTTAGAGATGGACGACAAGAGGAGCCAACACCAATATCTACAGGGCCCTGGCTGGGTCGAGCTGATTGACTTCTAATCAATTGCTCAGCTCTCCATTGTTGCTCTTTTGCTTTATGTCTTGATTGTTTCATCGCCAATGCCAACTCTGGGTCCTCCTCTGCTTCCATATCCGATCCTTCATAATCTTCAAAATCTTCCATCAAATTTTCCACCAATGCATCAACATCATCATGTGCTTGCTTGGATTTTTTTTTTTAATCTCTAAGGTATTTTTGCATTGCCCTGCTTAACTCTACAGGGCACTTTGTACACTTGGAAACATTTCCATATCCTCCTGCCATGTGCTCTTTTTGCCGAGTTATCCCACCTCCAAGATGTTGGGTATTATAGAAGTTGCACTGTGTAAGCAATCTATTATTGTTTATTTTGGTACAATAAGACCACCCAACGTCTTGTTGTGGCGGCATCGTCCTAAATACCAAACAAAAGTAGATAACTATATAAGATATATATTAAACAATATTCAAATCCACACATCAATAATTTATTATTTATACAAGTATAGACAGACATTATGATGCATGTCATGCATTGCATCATTTTCATGTATTTACTACCTAGCAAAGTTGCCCTAAACAATATTTAAACATTTTTATATTTTCTATAACTAGTTACACATTATTTAATTTTTTAAATAATGAAAAAAAATGACATAATGTACTACATATATGAATCTAAGTCTTTGATTCTATTTCAGCCAATTATACATTTTATCAAACTATAATGAAAGAGTATAGATGGAAAAATCAGATCTTAAATTTTTTTTTAAGTATTTTATAAATTCAGAAATACCCAAAAAATAAAAATAAAATACAGATTTTAGGGTAAATGTATAATCTTCTTGGGATGTCATACATCTATACATAATGTACTCCATATATTATAAACATTACCATTTGTTTTAAAGTTAAGAAGAAAAAAAAAAAAAAAAATCATTTTAAAGAAGGAATTTTTTATTTTGGGTAAAAATGGTCAAAGAAACATGGATTTGAAACCAAATCTTTGTAAATGCATACAAAGAATGCAATTTCTATGTTTGTTTAACATATTCTCTTTGATTCATACCAAAAAACATACCAATAATCAAAGATTAAAGCAAAAGATTCAAGTTTTTTTCAAAAAACTTACCTAACCCTTCAAGAACAGCTTTTGAATTCGAATGTGGGCTGTTAGATCCACCAAATGATGTGATTTCAGCTCCTCTAAGTTCGTTTTTGGCAAAGAATTTAAAGCCCTCAAGAAATCTTACCCAAAAAGCAAGTTTAAATGTGTTTTTGGAAGGGTTTCTCAAAGCTGGGAAGAGCTTTTTTCCGCCAGGACTGCTAGAAATCGAGTTTCAGGTGACAAGAATGAAATGGCCATGTGTTTTTTAAGTTAACGATACGTATCGAGACGTATCGAGTCGTCTCGATATGTATCGTTATGTATCGGTCAATATATATCGATACATATCGAGACAACTCAATACATCTTGATACGTATCGTTTTTTAAATATAATAAAATAATATTTTTAAAAACTCTCAGCTGTATCAATACGTATCGATCGTATCGTATCGGTACATCTCGGTCGATACGTCTCGATACAGTCGAGACATTTGTATTTTTTTTAAAAAAAGATACGTCTCGGCTTGTATTGTATCGACCACGACCGATACCGAGATGTATCGGCCGAGACGATACGATACGGTCCGAGACTTAAATCCTTGGTTACCACAGGGTTGATGGACCAACAGATGACTCTGAAATTACTGTTGAACAGCAGGACTGGGGTGTTGATTTGAAACTCAAAAGTTGGCCAACAACTGATGGGCGGATTGGAAGATCTTGGGTTCAAATTTTTTTATTGTAGGAGAGAACTCAGTCCAGTGAGCCGCAAGGTATGTTCAGTCTTCTCCAACCAGCAACTATAATCCCAAGCACTCCTGTAACATTCAACATAGAGTTCCAGCAGTAACACAACACCCACGATAGAATCTCAGTTGAACAAAAGATCTCAGAACAGTAACCACAACACAGGGTATCGAATGGAAAGAAAAAGAAGACAGAAAAGGTAGAAGGGGTTAGGGTGGATTGAGCCTCTCACTCTCTCCTAGGTATCTCACCTGTAAGGTCTCTTACCTGACTGTATCACACAACCATTAGCACAAAGTCAAATTCAATCTCATTCATAAATTGTGTAGGGAAGACTCTATGGTCTCAAATCTCAATACATATAGCTGCAGCTGCCTACTTAGAAAATAGAAAGTCTCGTGCAAGGTAATATTGAGACTTGTACACGAAGCTAATTAAATCTTAAGCTATGAAACAAAATAGAAAGTAAATAAAACAGAATAAAATCTCACCTGATATCTCTGCTGATCTGTCGCCCACGATCTGGTTTTGAGTGAACCAGAAACCACCCAGCCATATGGCTGGTTGGCCCAAAGGCCCATGGGTCTGACCCCTTAGGTTTTTGCGGCTGTATTTCTGGTGCAGGAACCTGTCCACATAAAAAACACCTGTCTAGGCAACAGTTGTCAAGGCGCCTGGGTGCCAAGGCGGCCACCTAGGCAACACCTTGACAACTATGCTTGTACACACAGTAGCTTCACTGGTAGAAAGATCATACTGTTTGGAGAATATGACTTGAGATGTTCTGATATCCCTAGATGCCCAATAAATTTTTTGTTATTTCACTACACACACACAGAGATGGTCAGCACAAAATAAATCCCGTGAAGCATACATTCTTGAAGAAAATAAGTTGGATCATAGATTATCAATAAACCTAGAATTGATTCTTCCTGGGTCGATGCCTGAGCGGTTAACGAGGATAGAAGGAAAGAAAAAAAAATAAATAAAAAATCTTTTTTCGTTGAAAAATTGATTATCAAGGGCTTCTTCCCCTTCATCAAACTCCGATTCGTATTTTTCATAAAGAAATCTCTGATCAACGATAGAACAAGATCCATTTTGCATCATATCTAAGGGATTCCTTGGTTCAGACCGAAGAAGCAATGTAACTCGATCAGTCATTTAGTACAGGAAGACCCCCTAAGAGAGAGTTCACATTCCTTTTCTCTTTCTACTTTTGCTTAGTATGGAATGGTACAGCTTGTTTGGTGTGGACGAATTTTCAATCTCCAAGGGAAAAAGAATACAAAACAAAAAAAGTAATATCTTATCTTATAGTAAGGCCAAGGGCAAGCACACTTGAGTTGATTACAAAAAGATGATTCATGACTCAGTACGCACCCGCCATTCCTGACTTGAGGAAGGAATGGAATTGTTGGAATATGGGTATTAATGTAACCTGGGTCGACCCATGGGGTTTTCTCTATTCTAGTTACTTTCTAGAACTTTCTCCATATCTATTATAAATAAATCGTGGAGGGCTATCACATTGATGGGCCATTCCAATTATTTCTTCATGGTATCAGAGCCAAAACCACTACCTAAGAAATAAATCCCAATTCCCAAAAAATCGATCTCCCTTCTTGAGTTTGATTTGATCCTTCATCCATCTCTTCCCCTCAAGATTGATCCCTCTTAGATCGATTCTTCTAGTTCCTTCAAAACCCTAAACCCAACCTTACAACCGAGACTTTTTTTTTCCTCTAGTCTTCATTGTTTCATGGCGGTGGTACTTTGAGGTGATCAAATAATGATCTAGTACCTGCCCTGGATCTTAGTTCCTTTTTTTAGCTATCCTATTTATGATCTCCATACAGATTGAAATCATTATTTGAAGATTGAAGACATTGCAGATTTTTTTTTGGACAAGATATTCTCAGCCACGATCTGCAATTTTTTTTGCAGAAGTTCTTGGCATTCTAAATTTTTTTTTTTGGCATGAATCTTATTTCACTCCAGTTTTTCTGCACTTTAAGATCGACACCACAAAGGATCAGTCATTCCAGGTCTTCTACAACAAAACCGAGAATCATCTTTTTGCAGAAAACAATACCTGCAATTTTTCTGCACATCGTCTTTGTGCTTTGGGCTATTATTCCTTTATTTTTTTTGTGACCAATTGTGTGCACCTATCAGCAGCATGCCTGATTCAGACGTATCCACAGCATCTACTGGCCCATCTGTTACACAAGGGAATCATCATGATTATCCCTCTTTTCCAGCCAGCCCAGTGAAGCTCGATATATATAATGGTACTGCTGTTAAACCAAGTGATGCTGGTCTATTACAAGATAAGTGGAGTTCAAGTAACTCACTGGTTATGTCTTTTCTTCTCAGTGCTACAACTCCAGCCAATGCCCGTGGCTATGTGCTGCTCGACTCAGCCGCCAAAATTTGGAAGGCTGCGCTAAAGATACCAATTCCAGGTAGGGAATGATGCACAAGTTTGTGATATTCAAAGAAAAATTCATGCAACCAAACAAGGAGAACTCACTTTGTCACAATACTACTCTGAACTCCGTAGTCTATGGCAAGAGCTAGATTACTATGATAACTTTCAACTTAATTGCCCTTCCGATATTACAAAGTTTCAGCAAAGGGAGATAAATTCAGAGTATACACCTTTTTGGCTGGACTCAATGTGGAATATGACCAGCTTCGGTCTCAGGTTTTGGGTCGTTCCCCTTTTTCCAATTTAGAGCAAGCCTACTCTATGATACAGTTGGAGGATACTCGTCGATCCACTATGTTACCACCCACACAGCCAGAGAGATCAGCTTTACTTACTTCTGGGGGTGGCTCTTCTAATACTGGTACATGTTCCTTGTCTGAGAAGGAACCTCTTCAATGTACCCATTGTGGAAAGGAACGACATACTGTGGATTATTACTGGAAATTGCATGGTCGGCCATCTGATTTGTCTGATGGTCACGGTGGTGGTCGGGGCCGTGGCCGAGGTTGTGGTCGTGGTAATGGTGGCCATAGTGGTGCATAGGCCAATCTTTCTGAAACAACCGAAACATCTCCTAATACCACACTTTCTGTAGAGGAACTTGCTGTATTTCATTGTATGATGACCACCTTTGGGTCCCTGACATCATCATCTGCATCTACCTCTACCTCAACTGTGGTTCCCTCTTCTGAATCCAACCTTGTTTTCTCCAAATCAGGTATTTCTTTTGGTGGTCATTGTGCTTCGACATTATCTCATCCTTGGATAATCGATTCTGGAGCCACTGACCACATGACTGGTACATCAAATTTATTTTTTCGTTATTCTCCTCCTTCAGGCAAGGATAAAATTAAAATAGCCGATGGTTCTCTTTCCTCTGTATCAGGGAAGGGAGCCATCTAGTGCTCTCCTTCTTTATCCTTGTCTGTTGGATATGTAATCCAGAATACCGTGGGGGTATTCTGGTCCTTTTGGGGTAGTTTTATTCTTAAGTTATTAAGTAGTTTTATTCTTAAGTTATTAAATTTAAGTCGGCTATATGGGTTTTAGTCCCACATTACCTATTTCAGTCCCTTTGTAGCTTTCCCCTTTATTCTTTAGTAGTTTTATTCTTAAGTTATTAAGTTTAAGTCGGCTATGTGGGTTTTAGTCCCACATCGCCTATTTCAGTCCCTTTGTAACTTTCCCCTATAATAAGTTATCCCATTCTCTCATTCTCTTTTTCTAACCCATGATTCTGCCAACATGGTATCAGAGCAGGTCTAATCTAGGTTAGAAAAAGAGAAAAAAACCCTACTCCATCCCTTCAATCGATCTCTCCCTTCTTCTCTCTTTCTCAGCTTCTTCTTCTTCTGTTTTTTTTTCTTCTCATCCTTGTAAGGGGGTAGCACTAATGAGGAAAATACAATATCCAATGATTTAGTTGCTGCTCTCTTCCTTTTCTATTAAAAACTTCTAGAACCATCTTTGCAATTTGGAGTTTCCCAGAATTCTTTGGAGATCAGAACCTTATCATCATAGAAGGCTGACCTTCCACCATTGGAGCTCCCTTTGCTATCTTTTTCCAGCACCTTACTACCCTATTCCAATGTCCTACTTCCCTTTTTTCTTTTTCTCCATCTCTCATTAACCATTCCAGCCCCTACCCTAATCGATCTCAACTTGTTAGGGTTTTAGAAAACCCTGCCTCCAATCGATTTTAGGGTTTCCCTTTTTCGATACAGCTGAATTTTTGGGGGTGATTCCCTACTACTACAAGCCCTACTCGACCTAAGTTTGGACCCTTTCAAATGGCTAGATTTGTTTCTACAGCAAAACTTCCTTAACCTTCTAATTTGGTTACCTACTAAAAACCTTGACTTTCAGGTTTCAGTTTTTGCTAATTTTTGGAGGGCTGGTTACTCCAACTACAAGGACCACTCGACTTCAGTATTAGCCTCTTTCCAAGTGTTTGAAGACCCCTAACCCCAATCGATCCTCCTTTTCAGGGTTTTACAAAACCCCGACACATATTGATTTTAGGGTTAGGGTTGCTTGCTGCTGCTGGAGTTTTTTGGAGGTGTTTCTACCATCAAGAGGGACATTCTACTTCAACTGTTCATGGCTTGAAGAAGTTCTATTACACAAGATAGCTGCTGCCCTATTTTTTCTATAATTTTTTATGTTTCTCCCTCTTGAATAACAAGTCTCAAACACAAATAGAGATTGGTTATTCGTATTGGAGATCCATTCAAGCCGCTGAGGATAGCATTTATTCAAATACATCATCAATTTTTTTTTTTGAAGCCACCTTTCCTACAATCGATCTCAACTTTCAGGATTTTTTACAAAACCCTGACTTTAATCGATCTTAGGGGAAGGGATGTACTATCTTTCTGATTTATTTAGAGGACTTTTATCACCATCAGAGGAGTATTCGACCCAAGTTTCAGCATCAATCATGGATTTATTATTGAAAAAAATTCAGGTTCATCTTATGGCTCGATTTTTCCAATTATCAACCTATTTTATTCTTATATGGTTGGCTGCTTCAACTACCTATTAGATCTGCTGAGTTATTATCTTATATTTGCTGGTTCTATTGATTGGCTTCTGTAAGCATGACTAGTTGACATGATATTGCTACCTTTATGTGGACTACTACTGCCCTATTATTGAGACTGAGTATCCTTATATGGAAGATCGAATTTCTTTCATTGTCGAAGACTCGAATCTACTCCCCTGGAGATCAGCTTATTTGGGATTACAATAGTGTGTTCCAAGGTTATGGTTGCAACTATGAACCTATTCAGTTGTGTGAAGCTCTTCTATTGGTTCATGTCCAACTTACTTTTGGAGCTTGATCCTAGCATTATTCACTAATTCATATCTGATCCAAGTTTTTGTTGAAGCTTATTACATCAATTTTGTCCAGATATCTTCGTCAGTTCTATTTAGCATGTGAGAATTTATAAATTGGAGTTTTGTATACTTGTTCTCCCTTGTTTGAAGATTGATCAAGCCTTGAAGATTGGAGCCTTTCCTTACTCCAAATCAGATCTGTATACTTATCAGATTTGACTATTGGAGTTAGGTGTTTCTCCCTTGCAGGAGTTTCGATCAAAAGTGTTTGTTTGATCGTTTGAAGATAGTAGACAATTTCTATGTTGCATTGTTTTTCTCCATAATTCATTATCCCACTGCGTCTTTTCACTTCACCACCCCCTATATCATACTTTTGGCATATACCCATAACCAACTTGGAAGTTTATGGTATTCTCTAAATTGTCATTTCTTCTCATTCCATTACCCTTAGCACCTTTTGGAAAATTCTGGAATATTATACTTTTGCACTGTTTCTTACATCATCTCCATTTTCTGCCCACGTGTATTACTACACGTGAGGGGGGGAAAATGTACAGTATACCTGCAGCCATTGCAGAAAGCAGAACTTGCAGGAACACTTGGTGCAAAATATAGAAGATCAGTGTTTCCACCATTACTATTGGGTATCCTTCATTATTGGGTTGAGTTTCCCGTAAGGGGGAGATTGGTATTAAAGTATTGAAGATGTTTCGTTATTGTATGCCTATATGAGGTTCTACAGTTGGGTTGATTTTTCCGCTACTTGATCTTTTCTGCTGCTTGATTCATCTGCTCGCTACCCTAGTTACTTACAAGATTATCATTCATAGATTCATCACTGGACAGCAATAGAAGATTGGTCAAAGCTGCCTTTTTTGGAAGACATTCCAGTATCGGTTTACTGATCAAGTCTGTCCAAGTTTTGAAGATCTATTTTTTCAAGTTCTTGAAGGTTTATTTGGGAGCTGCATTCATATGTCAAGCTGGATTCTGCTGCAACTTAGTTTTTTCCCATTTTGTTCAAGTTGGGCAGTAGTACCTTGTATGCGCCAACTTGAGGGGGAGTGTTAGCATTATTCGGAGTTCTTTTTTATTTAGTTTAAGCTGGATCTTCTTTCTTTATTTATTTGTATAATCTAGCTTGAGGAGGAGTGTTGGAATATGTAATCCAGAATACCATGGGGGTATTCTGGTCCTTTTGGGGTAGTTTTATTCTTAAGTTATTAAGTTTAAGTCGGCTATGTGGGTTTTACTCCCACATCGTCTATTTTAGTCCCTTTGTAACTTTCCCCTCTATTTTTAAGTTATTAAGTAGTTTTATTCTTAAGTTATTAAGTTTAAGTTGGCTATGTGGGTTTTAGTCCCACATCGCCTATTTTAGTCTCATTGTAACTTTCCCCTCTATTATAAATAGGGGCTTACCTATCAATGAAAATAAGTTATTCCATTCTCTCATTCTCTTCTTCTAACCCATGATTCTGCCAACATTGTCCTCTATTTTGCATGTCCCAAAGTTAACTTCTAATTTGCTTTCTATCAGTAGTTTGACATTTGATCTCAATTGTAAAGCTATTTTTTATCCTTCCCATTGTGTCTTTCAGGACTTGGGGATGGGGAGAACGATTGGAACTGGTAAAATGTGTGGTGGCCTTTATTTGCTTGACGATGATCTTACCTCTAGTACTGCTGCCATATCTGGACAGGCTCATAATGCTACTTCCGCTGACCATCATTTATCTGAATTACATCGTTAGCATCGCCGATTGGGACATCCACCTTTAGGAACCTTAGCTAAAATTTTTCCTGGTGTATTTCAGCATTGTAATTTTCAAACTTTATTATGTGAGGCTTGTGTTTTTGTAAAACAAACTTGTTCTATTTATTCTAATTCAAATAAAAGATGTTCCAAACCTTTTTCTATGATTCATTCTAATGTCTGGGGTCCCTCACGCACATTCTCTATTTCTTGTTTTAAGTAGTTTGTCACATTTATTGATTGTCACACACGCACTACTTGGGTTTATGTAATGAGGCATAAAAGTGAAGTGTTTTCTTGTTTTAAGGTTTTTTTTATAGCATGGTTCAAACTCAGTTTCAGGCAACCATTCAAACTCTTCGGAGTAACAATGATCGTGAATATTTAGACGGGTCATTTCAAGTATTTGTTGCTACTTAAGGTATCATTCATCAAACTAGTTGCATTGACACTCTACCCCAAAATAGAGTGGCTGAACGCAAAAATAGACATCTTCTAGATGTAGCTTGCTCCATTATGTTTGAAATGAATAACCCTTCTCATTTTTGGAGAGAGGCTGTTCTAACAGCCGCTTATCTTATCAATAGAATACCCTCTCGGATCCTTGACTATAAGTCTCCTCTTGATCTTTTAAATGGATTTTCTTCTTATATCATTCCTCCAAAAATTTACAAGTGTGTTTGTTTTGTTCGAAACCACTATGCCCATGGTAAACTTGATCCTCGCAGTCTATGCGCATTTTCATTGGCTATTATCCAACACAAAAAGGTTATAAATGTTACCATCCTCCATCTCGTCGCGTTTTTGTTTCCATGGATGTTGTTTTTCATGAAGCTGTGGCTTTTTATCCCTCATCGGCACCTCTTCAGGGGGAGTCTACATCTACTCTAGGATGTGCCAATTAATATTCCTCCCCTTCATGAGCCTACTGATGATTATCATAGACCTTTGAATGATGGGAGTGTCCAGTGGGAGCAGCAGGTTCAGCCAGAGAAAGATTTTAATCAGCAGTATTGTCGAAAGAAAAAAGGGCAACGACAACTAAAGCCTACTACTGCATCAATACCAGACCAAGAATTGTCCTCTGATCCAGGACCGAATGAGACTTTCTCTGGTAATATTTTTGATCCTTTAGATTCTTCTCCTTTTGGTCCTTCTCATATTATTTCCGAACCTCCTATTATTTCTGATCCATCACTTGGCCTGCCCATTGCTCTTAGGAAGGGAAAAATATCTTGTATGCAACATCCAATTTCTCAGTTTGTTTCGTATAAATCTTTGTCCCCCTCATTTCATGCTTTTGTTTCCTCTTCATCTTCTATTTCCATACCACAGACTTGGCAGGAGACATTTGCAAATACTAGGTGGAACGGGGCCATGGTCGAAGAAATGCAAGCTCTTAAGAAGAGTGGTACATGGGACCTTGTCACACTTTCACCACAAAAGAAGACTGTTGGCTGCAACTAGTTTGATTACTGTTGGGTCTTTGTGATTAAACAGAAAGCTGATGGAACTGTTGACCATTTTAAAGCAAGATTGGTTGCTCGCGGCTTTATCCAAACATATGGGATAGATTATTTAGAGAATTTTGCGCCTGTTGCCAAGATGAACACTATCAGGGTAATTCTTTCTTGTGCTGAGAACCTTGGATGGAGTCTACAACAGCTTGATGTTAAAAATGCCTTCCTCCATGGTGAATTTGAGCAGGAATTGTATATGGATGTGCCACCTGGATTCTCATCTGCTGCAACTCATGACAAGGTTTGTAAACTCAAGCGGGCTTTGTACGGTCTGAAACTGTAACCACATGCATGGTTTGGTTGCTTTCAGAAGGCAATGGAGACATTTGGCGATAAACAAAGCAACACAGATCACACTTTGCTCATCAAGAAGTCGGGCAGCGTTATTACTCTCCTCCTCATATATGTAGATGATATAGTTGTAACTGGAAATGACTCTACAGAAATTTCCAAGTTGAAGACCTATTTGGCCAAGGAATTTCAGATCAAGGATCTAGGAATACTTCGCTATTTTCGGGATTGAAGTTGCCCATTCCTCTAAGGGGCTCTTCTTATCTCAACGCAAGTATACTCTAGATTTTCTTTCAGAAACAGGCATGTTAGGATGTTCTCCTGTGGATACTACTATTGAGGCCAATACTATTTTTTGAAACACTGATGGTGAACCAGTGGACAAGGGGAGATATTAGCGGTTAGTCGGGCGACTAATTTATTTATCTCATACTAAGCCTGATATTGCCTATGTTGTGAGTCTTATAAGTCAATTTATGCATGATCCTCGCTCTAACCATCTGGAAGCCGTATTCAGGATTTTGAGATACTTGAAGTCAGCCCCTGGTAAAGGGGTTTTATTGTCTCCTCATGATCATCTACAAATTGAGGCCTACACTGACTCGGACTGGACTGGTTCTCATGATTGAAAATCCACCATAGGTTACTGTAGATTTGTAGTTGGAAATTGTGTTACATGGCGTAGCAAGAAGCAAACAGTGGTCGCCTGTTCCAATGCAGAGGCTCAATTTAGAGCTATGGCTCTTGGCATTTGTGAGCTATTGTGGCTCAAAACCTTGTTGCAAGATTTGAGTATTCCTATCACTCTACCAATGCGACTCTACTGCGACAGTAAATCAGCAATAAGTATTGCTCATAACCCAGTTCAGCATGATCGGACAAAGCACATAGAAATTAATCGTCTTTTTATCAAAGAGAATCTGGATAATGGGACTGTTTGTGTTCCCTATGTTCAATCTGGGGAACAGTTGGTAGATGTGTTTACCAAAGGATTAAGTAGAAAAGCTTTCCAACCTCTAGTGTGCAAGTTGGGCATGGCTGATATCTATGCACCAACTTGAGGGGGAGTGTAGGAATATGGGTATTAATGTAATATGGGTCGACCCATGTTATATGGTTGAACCATGGGGTTTTCTCTATTCTAGTTACTTTCTCTTACTCTTGAGGGTATTATTGTAATTGTTCCTATTCTGAAACTTTCTCCATATCTATTATAAATAAATCGTGGAGGGCTATCACATTGATAAGCCATTCCAATTATTTCTTCAGGAATAAGGGACGGACGGCCTTCTTGGATTGTCGATTGGGCAATAACCCAAGGATACTGGATAATCGGTGTCGCTCTCACTAAAGTCCATATCTATGTAGATATCAATATATCACTCGTGTCTCTGTTACAAGACAGCAATTATAAACAGAAATGGTTTGAAAAAAAATCATAAGAATGTATGTTGTACAACCCCAATCCTTGAGATTGTAATTCAATTGGTTAGAGCACTGCCCAGTCAAGGCGGAAGCTGCGGGATCGAGTCCCGTCAATGCCGTGGATCATGCTTTCCCACGTATCCAAGAAATTTAAAAAGTATTTAATTGTTAATTGGTCATCTACAAACAACTCGACCACCATATGCATCATTATGACCATCATATAGATGTCTTCCCACCCAACCACTCTCAGTCTCCCTACCTCTATCTTTATCCCGAACTCTTTCCCTCTCCCTTTCCCTCTCCCCCTCCCCCTCCCCCTCCCTATTCTTGTACCTATCTCTCTCCCTGTCCCAGACCTTCTCCCTATCCCTGTCCCAATCCTTCTCCTTCTCCTTCTCTCTGTCCCTCTCTTCTAAAAATAATTAGGAAAAACTCAGACTAGGAACCAGACTAAGATTTAAAACCCAAAATCCAAAGCCAAACAAGAAGATTGAGCCCGACATACTAAAATTACATTTTCTGCTACCAAATACAATAATGATAAAAAATAAATAAATGAAAACCTAAACTTATCCACCTTCCATATTTTTCTGTAACCTTCTATCCCATGGAGGTTTCATGCTCTGAAGAAACAGTTATTTTGGCCTCAAAAGAAATTGATTCATTCTTATTTTTCCAGCTCCACACAACCTTCTTAAAACAAAACAATCACCTAGTATGCTTTAAAGTAGTATGCTAGAGCCAAAAAGTATGCCTTTTAAGGTCAGCTTGTAAAATAATATTCTTAATTCTCTCTAAGATTCCTATGATATTTATGATTACTTCCAAAACAATGGTGTGCCCCCAAACACCCTATCCCCCCCCCCCCCAAAAAAAAAAAAAATCTAGTCAATAAAGCAATGGAGAAAAATGTTAACCCAATCAATTGCTGAAAACTGTTATCTATATTTCATGTTAGCATTCATTGAAGACACAGAGAGAGGGAAAAGTGAACAATTCAGTCAAAACAAAGGGGAAAGCTTATCATCCTCACCTCATTCAAACGAAAAGAAGGTTGCACGGAGTTTGGATTTTGACTTAGAATCTCTTCCAAGGACATTTGATACTTCGATAAGGCAAAGAAGAAGTTGTACTCCTTTTGTATGCAAGGCTTTAGGTGCATGGGGCAGCAGTTGTTTTCAAGTAATTCCTTCTCATCCTGCATTTTTAACCAGAGCAAAATATAGGAAATTTTGTGTTTAGAAAATATAAACATGTCTCTTGATCAAATTATCCAAGGGAATATTTAGAAGAATTAAGTCTTTAAAAGGTAGTAATGTCATATTCCAGCAAATGCCGAAAGTGGTTATTCTTTGTACTCAATTCAATTACACAATCGATGCCAATAAAAAAGACATACAGTGGACACAATATTCAACCTCCCTGAGGCCTAGGAATGAAATAAAAGAACATAAATAACAGTATATGCAAATAAAAATAATAGTTAACAGTTAGACAATGAGGACAGCCTATACATAAAAGCATATTAATACATATGGTACAAATGCAGGGGGAAGGGTCAATAATTGATTGGCTTCCACCAGGGAACAATCCTGCACCGAAAATACGATTATAGCCTCCCCATCCATTATATTCTTAATGATGACCATAAACCTATACAGCACAATATATACTCAAAAGAAATCAATTCTATGACATATGTCTGTCATATCTACAAAAATAATTGTGTGATCAACATTACACATTCTATAGGGTCAAATTTTTACTTCTTTGAAAGAATTGCTGGTTGGTTGAATGGTGAATCTCATCTCTATATGTGCTTGGGCACAGCTGGCAGAGAGCCTCTGCATGTGTCTACCTAGGAGTTTTTACACTTCATACATGGCACATATTGGCAAAAGAGTTGATAAAGCAACAAAGATTTCCTAAAATCAAAGACGGGTACCACCTTATACTACTCACAGTTGATACAATAAAGGCCTTCATAATGAGCCCGGTAAATATTAACATTGACAAGAACTCAGGTAAAATTCCTAATCATTTTTTCTTTAAGTCAGTACACATGGTTTTTCTATAGGTCAAACAGACCACGTCAGTTCAAAGAGGTTTTCTTATAGGGCAGCTGAACTAGATACTTTGAGTTTACTTTTGATCTACAAAATCACCGTACTATAATACCCTGCTTTTTTTATTTAAATAAGTTGCAATACCAAGCAAATTTTTAGAAGTTCAGCATAAGTATGGAATTCCCATTAAAATTAGTATAGTATGTTTACTTGCAATCAAATTTAGGTTTCATCAAGTTTAATTTGCTCCATGTGATAGTGTCGGATTGTTTAATGGTCCAGATGTTAATTTGGAATCAGATTTAAGTTTCATCCACTTTAATTTGTTATTCATATTAAAGTGCTGGTTGTCTAAGTGTTAACTGTTGTATTTGACTCCTAAATCCAGAGTTGCACTCAATTTGTTAACACGCTAAAACTCCCAAACTAGGCAACTCCCTAAGAGGTCTTTCCTATTTTCTTACGCTAGTTACTGAAAAATACTATTGCTTTATTGATGGAGTTTGTGTTCTATCAATATCTTCATGAAGATGTGATCACATTCAACAAACTATAGATAAAGTCCTAGAAGTCTCTAGATATGATTCACCAGTGGAACCTTTTTCTATCTCACAAAGTCATAATAAATAACAAATTTATAAGAAAAATAGAGGATAACATATAAAAGAAATATTCTGCCAATCGCTGGATTACAATACATCGCTATGCAAATCATCCATGAATGCCAAAACACATTTCTCTAACCACAATCACAGGCCATCACTAAAAACCCATAACATACTGTTCATGTGGTGCATGTACAAATTACAAGAAAAAGGAGAGAACTTGGGATTATCAAGTATCAACAGGTCCAAAGTGGCCACAGTTGAACATGATACCTCAGGCAGGACAAACCCATATTCTTCATTTGGTTATTCAAATCAGTTTTCTATTATACATGATTTTCCAGAAACCTAATTCAGCTTTCTATTATCTACATTAAATGTTCAGCAAACAAAGAAAAAAAGCAACATTTTGAGTGTGAGATTGCAAGAGCTTAATGCAATTAGAGGGAAGAGGAAATAGAACGACATCTACAGTTTTACGAATTCCAGCACGTCTCTCTCCGAAAATATCATCACAGAACATATCTGCTAATCTCTCACTCTGCACAAATTGGTGAAACTGTGACTATGAAGCAGTGGAAATTAACATCTTAAAGTAATCGCAGTTATTATATCCAGGCTCAAAAAATTAAAAAATAAACCGTCCAAGGTCACATAAGTAATCAAAAGAACCATGGTAGACATGCTTGGGGTTGATTCATGCAAATCATGCTTACCCATGTGTGCAAGAAATTTAAAAAATATCTAATTGTTAATTGGTCATCTACAAACCTTTGGAGTCCCGTCCCCTAAGCCCCCAGCACCAGAAGTGCTCTCATGTGCCAAAGTTCCATTACGTGTAGGTGATTTCCATATAGAAAATGTAGGCTCGGGGACATCAGCCTTGGGACTATCATTCCTACCCTCAGAAGCGACAGATGTAGAATTAACCTCTTTTGGAGGAAGTTTCTGTTATGCTGCCATGTTGACATTGAGAGAACCATTCTCTGGTCCAATTACTACTCTATTTTCCAAGTAAAACAGGTGAACTTACGGGGACATGGGAGTCTTTGACACTTTTCTTGGGATCAGTAGCAGAGAAAACATTGTAGACAAGGACTAAGGTACCAGCTGGCAAACCCACACCTTTGCTGTTGCCATCGGCGATCTCGTTCGCCCCACCATACTGCACATAGTAAGACCTTCGGAAGGCCTTTACTAGCCCTACACCACACATTGCACGCAAGCATTGTGCAACCATGTACATCACAACACGGATTAGTGACACTTTAACGGCTGAGAAAAGCTCAAATGTCACTGCTGGGTCAATATGGCCTCCTGTACACACACACACACAATTGTTTATAATCAAATTGTAAACAACAGAAAACACAGAAAGAAGGAAAAAAATGGATTACCCACCAAAGATATCGGCGGTGCAGTAAACGAGGAAACAAAACCGGAGATGGATTGTTCTTGGCAGCGGCATTGGTAGTATAGACGCCTCCCATGTGGGGAAGGGTATTTAGGCAATAAAAAGGCTTGGCGAGAACAAAAGGCTCTACAGAGGTTGATTGTTCTTGGTGGCTCTGGAGTTGGCTTCTGCAACTGCAAAGCATAGCCAATTTCAACAACGGCATAGAAAACGGATTCTGACAAATATGGAATGGGTCCTTAATATGCTTGCTTCTAGAGCTCAACGAAGACAAAGGAGAGAGAAGAGGAAGAAGGAAATGCAAATAGAGTAGATTACAATCTGCATTTCAAAACAGCACAAATTAGAATGACTAAAAAATAAGGAAGAAAAAAGAGGAAGAAGGAAGAAATTCAATTGAGGCAGCGATCAAAAAACCTGGTTGTCCCAAGAAGTAGCGACAAGGTAATTTCCCTCAGGATTGAAACAAGAACTTTGAACTCTGCTCCATAGAAACCAACCGAAATTATAAAAATGCAAGCAATTAAACATAGAAGAAGCCACTGTGATGGCTGCTATAGTAAGGGAGGGATTGGGGGTAGAAGAAGATGCATAGGACAGGCCTATTTTCCTGAATCAATTTCTTCTACCTTCGGTTCTGATGTTTTCGAAATTGAGCGGAACTTCTTTCTTCTTCTGTGGTTGAGTTAACCTGGTCTCGGAAACAGGAAGAGGGCTTTCGTTGATGGATGAGACGAACCACCTCCTTAGCTTTGAAGAAGGAGTTGAAGTGACATTGATGATGGAAGCAGAAAAAGGGTTTGCTCTTCTGCAATTCAGAGGGGAGAGCAGATTGCAGCGAGTATAGAGGGGAGCGAATCTTAACAGAGTTCGTTTCATGACTCCAAAGATTTTTTCCGGTCAGGGTTTTAGTAGTACAGAATTTGAAGATGAGGCTTCTTCCTCCTCCCCCTCCTCAATGGCTTCTTCTTCTTCCATGTCCGCTTTATCCCTTTGTTTTTTTTTTTTTTCCATCTCCTAACATTGAGCTCCAAAAAATAGTGCTGGTCTTAAATCCAAAAAAGTTCATCCACAGCTTGAATGGAATACAGCCATCAAATAATACTCCCAAAGTTCCTCCTCTACACCTGCCCGGTTCAAATTCCAATTGAAAACACCATCACCCATCTCTCACTCTCTCTCTCTCTCTCTCTCTCATGTTGTTTATGACTGATGAACCAATACAGAAAAATGGGTATTAAGTCCAGCAATACACTTTATCTGGGGAAGTCAGTGTTTCTCCCTCCCTCCCTCCCTCTCAAGTTATAAGTTTGTGACTGAATCAGTTGTGTTTCTATCACAATATCATGCGGTACCTTTCAATTCAGAAGAGGTCAGAAGGAACCTTCCTTAGCCACTTACCTATAGATATTTCAACCTTGCCTCAGCTACCCCATCAGTTAGATTAATCATCCTACATCAAAGGAAAAGGAAAGTAAATATATAAGAGGAAAGAGAGATTCCTTTTTTTTTTTTTGTGAAAGGATGTCAAAATCATTTTTATGTCTTGTTTGTAATTCAGATTCTTGGTCCATTTGGCCAAGCAAACACGAAGTCCAACAGAAAAAGATAATATGCACATATGAAGGTTCAACCCAGTTATTTGATTCACAATATGATCTACCTGGCTTCAAGCTCTGAGATTTTCACAAGCAATAACTGCTCCCTTTCAAACACTGCTGTTTCAACTTGTCAATTGAGAAAATATATAACAATTTGCACTAAACTTGCCGTCAAATGAGAATATGAGACATACATAAAGAGAACTATAACACAGAATTAATATCAGAAAGAATGAATTGAACAGTTTCATCATGCTTCAAAGCTTATAGAGAGCATTGAAAAATAACATTTCACATAGAGCTGCTATTAAGACCTAATAGAATAGGCAAACATATGGCATAAAATTCTTTCAATAAGAAAAAGAATACTAAGTAAACCAGTGATCGGCTGTTGCTTTAAAGTACTAGTGAGTTTATTAAAGAAGAGAAACAGGCTGATAATAGCAATTTTTCTGATAGGAATAACGATGAAAACTCGGATCATAACAAAAATAATAATAATAAAAAAGGTAAATTACACGGTGACCCCCTGAGGTTTGCCCTAAATACAGTACAACCCCTTGTGTTTTTTAAATATACACTCAGCACCTTTAAGTGGACGGTGTTAAGAATAAAATTTAAATTCCAATTTTGCCCTTCAATTAAAACAGATCCACATCCCCCTCATGGAGATGTGATAATTGTTGAGAAGCATGATTTTAAAACTACCGTACAGTACAGAAAAAAGGGGTAAAATAGTCAAAAACAAAATCCCTGTTTTTTTAACTATTTTACCTACTTCTCAACAGCAGTGCACAAATACTGGAGGACCTTATTTTTACTGTTGAGAAGCATGATTTTGAAACTACTGTGTCTGCCTCTGCTGCTCTCCACAGGGGCTGCTAATGAACAATAGCCAGAAGTCAATAAAAAGAAATGTTTCTGTAAGAAAAAGTTTGACAGGAATGTAATATGTCACCTGAGAACATCAAACTTTCTCTCTTTTTTTACAATTCTGATTTTTCCTTTTTTTAACCTGTCCCTTTCCCCCACTGTGCCCCTTTCTTCTTCCAGCCATATGCAACATTTAGCTGCTGTTGCAACTGGAAGTGGTGTATACAAATCATCCACCATATATTGACATGGAGGGGTGTCACGGCGTTACGGCGATCCAAGTCGGTGGAGGGATGTCACGTCGATATATCGACATGTCGCCCGCCATGGCAAGCATGTCGACCATGTTTTATTTTTTATTTCCTCTATTTTTAATGTTTTAATAGATGTATACTCAAGCCATGTTTTATTTTTTCTCTATTGTTTCTCAAGTTTTAAGGATGGCAATCTTGTAATTAAGCAGAATCTAAGAAAGGGCATAAAAGGGTTTTGATTTAATGACTAAGGGTAAACTTGGAGGGATGCGTAAAGTATGGACAAAGGGGAACAAAAGAAGAGAAGGGTACTTTAGGAAAAAGGCAAAAATAAGGGTTTGTAATAACCCACGATCGGATTATGGATTTATGGTTGTCTTCAACCTTACGACTTCAGCCTGGGACGGAAAACAGCGCAGTATGAAGGAGATAACTCCTTCAACTGTTCTCGGTCCAGTCTAAACCTTCAGGCAAAGCATCGCCACATCATGTTCTATCAATTCCAGCAAGAACTCATCACAGAAATCAACTAAACAAGGAGTATTTAATTCCTGGAATCAGATCTGGAGACTTCTTAGTTGCAAAACAGAGACAGAGAGACAGGAAGAAGAAATCGAAGAGAGAAAGAAGAAATAAAGAAGTAATCGAAGAGGGAAAGAAGAAATCGAAGAGGGAAAGAGAGACAGGAAGAAGAAATTGAAGAGGGACGCTATGGCATAGGTTGACATGCAGGCTTCTCCAGCGCCAGGACGCCATGGCGACGCCATGACAACTATGATCAGAAATAACTTGGACATCAATAACTACAACCAACCAAAATGTAATTTTGCCATTAAAGAAAACAGAAAAACAAAACTGCAGGTACCTCTGAAGATTTGCTTAAATCGCCACTCGTAACCATGAAGATCCTTTGCAGTGAATTCCTGGTTTGGAGTTGCCTGGTTCATATCCTTCAAGAAAGAAAACCACTATAGAAAGTAAAGTACAAAGAAACAACAAGATAGAATGAGAAATACCAATGGAGGAAGGCATTCGTTAGCATGTTTCCGAAGAACAGAGAAGCCGCCATGAGTACTTGTATCAGATGCAGTTAGAGGTTCAGGAATGGTTGGATCAGGACTCCTGGGCTCACTTTGCTGTACAAATTATATCAGAAAACTTTAAATTAAATTTTCTCCACTTGCAACTTTACAATTGAAAGGGTTGAAATTTGAAAAGTAAGTCTTACATCTGCTTCAGGTTGTAAGGTAATTTCCGCATAAACTTCATTTGTTTCTTGTTCAGCCTGGAAATAGTAGAAATCAACAAAAATACAAAACACCCAAAGAGAGAAAGAGAGGCGAATTTACAAAGAGGAATGCCAGCAACTCAATGTGTATAACACGACAAAGGATCTTCGAAGGAAGATTAAACATAGGAATTTGCTGATTTAATTCCTGGTTCGTCGATGCTTCTAGCAGTAAAATTTCAAATGGGAAAATATATAGGGAAAAAAAATTCATGTCAGATAGGAAGAAAGATCGAGGAAGAAAAAAAGAGTTTGATTCCAGAAACGAGAAACAAAAAAAAAAACAGCTCACATATAAAAGAAATAGAGAATCACTCACTTGTTCCCACCATTACAATCTGTTTTTCTCCCTCAAAGTGGTCTTGGGATAACACCGGTTCCGATGTGAATCAGCTCCGGAAGACATCAATTCCCCACCTGAATCCGGTGACTTCTACCATAAAGGAACTGAGGATGCTTCAGCTTAATGGATTGTGCCCTTTGTTTCCTCAGTCATTTACATGTCCGCATACCACCATGTTTAATTCTACTTGGAATGGAAAGTTTAGCTTTGATTTGTTTGACAATGTATCTGAAATAACTTGGACATCAATAACTACAACCAACCAAAATGTAATTTTGCCATAAAAGAAAACAGAAAAACACAACTGCAGGTACCTCTGAAGCTGTGCTTAAATCGCCACTTGTAACCTTGAAGATACTTTGCAGTAAATTCCTGGGTTGGAGTTGACTGGTTCATATCCTTCAAGAAAGAAAACCACTAAAGGAAGTGAAGTACAAAGAAACAACAAAATAGAATGAGAAATACCAATGGAGGAACGCATATGTTTCAACCTCGCCTCAGCTACCTCATCAGTTAGATTAATCTTCCTACATCAAAGGAAAAGGAAAGTAAATATATAAGAGAAAAGAGAGATTCCTTTTTCATTTGTAAAAGGATGTCAAAATCACTTTTATGTCTTGTTTGTAATTCAGATTCTTGGTTCATTTGGCCAAGCAATCACAAAGTTCTACAGAAAGAGATAATGTGCACACATGAAGGTTCAACCCAGTTACTTGATTCCCAATATGATCTATCTGGCTTCAAGCTCTGAAATTTTCACAAGCAATAAATGCTCCCTTTCAGATGCAGTTGTTTCAACCTGTCAATTAAGAAAATATAGAATAATTTGCACTTAACTTGCCCTCAAATGAGACATACATAAAGAGAACTATAACACAATTAATATCAGAAAGGAAGAATTGAACAGTTCCATCATGCTTCAGAGCTTATAGAGAGCATTGGACAATAAATTTTCACATAGAGCTGCTATTGAGACCTAATAGAATAGGCAAACATATGGCATACAATTCTTTTAATAAGAATAAGAATACTGAGCAAACCAGTAATCGGTTGTTGCTTTAAAGTACTAGTGAGTGTATTAAAGAAGAGGAAACAGCCTGAGAACAACAGTTTTTCTGATAGGAATAACGATGAAAACTCGGATCATAACAAAAATAATAAGAAAAAACCCCATCCTTGCCTAGGTCATCCACCGAATCAATAGTAAAAGTTAGGAAACCCAAAAATGACCTGATGCAGCCATCTACGCCTCTGGCTTCTCTAAAATGTCACATATTGTCAAGGAATCTCTTACCCATGACCTCCACGAGAAAACCTCAGCGCTTCGACGGCGACGATGATGGCTTCTCCATCTGAAATTTTTTTGCAATGCAGGGCAGCAGGTTTGAGCTTTGATTTGCTTGAATAAGGTGAAGTGCACCAGGTGGAGCCAAACCTTAGGATGGGCTTGGGCCAGTTAAAAATTCAACAAAAAACCCTTGGGACTGAAACTAAAGCTCGTAACTGAATTTGTAGGAGGTTGAACAACCTGTATCAAGCAAAACATCAGAAAACAATCTAAACGAGTAAGCGAAGAACAGAATATTAGTGGCAGTAGACAAGCTTTAAGATAACCCCGAAATGGCAAACCATACAACTTTGTGGTGTCAAGATTCCATTTCTTGTGTTGTCATTAGCTAACATGAAAGTGACAGACAGAGTATGGCTCATAATTTGAAGCGTTCACTTAACTGTACTGAAGTTGTATACCAATGTTTGTTCTTCTCCCTCACAGTTATACAACAGAGATCAAGAACTTGGCATCTAAAATCAATAATGTAGCTTTACTGAATACTTAGTCTAATTGATACCGTGATCAGAAAAAAACGCTGCATACAAAATATACAATCATAGCTTTCTTAGGCCACTATGATTTCGTAGATGCATCATTATCTGTGTAATTTCTGTCTCTTTTCCTAATTTGTTACAATTTATTTGATAAACTCCTCTTAGAAGTCATATCCCATTCAAAAACGATCATTGAAAGAGATCGTGAAATTCAAAATAACTTCAGTGTCTGGTGATGGTAAATGACTCATAGTCTAGATACCAATATCTTCTCTAATAAAAAGACAACGCTTAAGCACCACACCATAAAACAGTGCAAGTCCTGCATTCAGAGGTGCCTGGATGGGTGAACTGGAGTCGATCATATCCTTTGGCCTTTGGCAATTTTGCTCGAAGTGGCTAAAATGCTTTGTTAAACTAGAAACAACTTCGAGTTAACTAGTCTTACCTTCTCTCTAAAGCACCACTCTTCAGGATCACTTTGATTTCCTCTATAGAAGACGGTTCTGCCACGGCTGGAGGAGACTTTGAAACCCCTTTAAGCACCCAACAAGTTGCTGCTATCATTTTGCACACAGGTGTGTTACCTAAAAGGAACAACAAAAAGAGTAAGCCCAAACAGAAAAAGCAACCATTATTTCCAAAAGATAAATTTGGGGAAGAAAAGTGACACAAATATTTGGAGGGAAAAAGAGAGAGACGAGAATTATTAATCATTACTTGAAAAAATTTCCTTTCTCTTCAATATCTATCTTTCTTTTTTAAATACAAGAAAGAAGGGGGATCCAGAGAATAACGTAAGCATAGCAATTGAAACAAAAAACAAAATAAGGAAAATAAATGGACCCAGTAGAACAAAGTGAAGCAAGGCATTGATATTGAACAACAATCACCAATGAAAACACCAACAGATAATAGTTGGCCTAGCTGTATTGGACTAGGAGTTTTATCGAGGTTTTGTCTGATGAAGCACCATGCCCTTCTGTGTTGTTGTATCATAAGTTTCTTCTCTTTCCTAAAGGAATAAGGTTATCATTCACCCACTGTGAATTGGGAGGAGCTAAATGATTATACAACAAAAGCTAACAACAAACAAAGGTTCGTACATTTGGGCCAGAAGATGCAAAAATCCACGGTGAAATTCAAGAGAGTTTCTGGACTGGCATACAATTATGTTCAAGGAACTACTATGAAAAAAATAGTACCGAAAAGACGAGGAACTATTAGGAAAAAAAAACTAATTCACCCACCAAACTCAATAAAATTTCAAAATATAGACCAAGACCACATAAATAAGATACCAACCAGGTATGACAAGTACAATAAGTAAAGGAAAATAAGTACTTGCTATCAGCTAGATAAGATATACCACAACTCAAAACTAGCACCCTTTCTTTTTTTATGGTAAAAATCCATAAATGGGTTCTGAATTAAAGCCATACAAACAGAAGAACAGCATCAAACTCAACTATATAGTTCTTCGAAGGACAATTTATCATAGTCATGTCCTAGATGATAAGAGAAAATTTGAGTAGTGGTCATGAGGTGCCAATGGTCGAGAAGGAAATAAAAAGAATACCATAAAATTAAAACAAATAAGAAAATAGTGATGAGTTCGAGTTACAGTGAAGCAGTCTTGAATGAAATGAAAATGGCAGTAGCTAGAGATGCAAGTCTGAGTGAAGTAGAGAACCTCAACGAGAAAACCTCAGCATTTTGACGACGATGATGGCTTCTCCGTCTGAAATTTTTTTGCAGTGCAAGGCTGCAGGTTTGAGCTTTGACTGCTTGGTGGAGCCGGACCTTTAGGGCTGGGCTTGGGCCTGTTAAAATTTTTAAAAAACCCTCGGGACTGAAACCAAATTTGTAGGAGGTTGAACAACCTGTATCAAGCAAAACATCAGAAAACAATCTAAACCAGTAAGCAAACCATAGAAATACTAGTGGCAGTACATTACAATATTCATTTCAAAATAGCGCAAATTAGAATAAGCATTGTGAGAGAATGACTAAAAAATAAAGAAGAGAAAAGAGGAAGAAGGAAGAAATTCAATTGTGGCGGCGATCAAAAAACCTGGTTGTCCCACCCACCAAGGGGAGGGGGGAACAAAACTGCAAACCCAATTGGAAGTGGTGCCCATACCTGTAAATCCCAAGCAAAAGTTCTCAATTAAAACATTTCCCATGTGGGTTAACAAGAGAATTGAGAATGATTTCTATATTACTTCTAATAATACTCTGTTTTCCAAGTAAAACAAGTGAACTTACGGGGACAAGGGAGTCTCTGGCACCTTTTTTGCAATCTTTGTCCAAATTGAATATTTTCCAAAATTTACCGCAATCTACTATCAAGGCTTTGCAAGCTCTTATGGCTTCATTCCTTTGGAAGGGCTCTGACTCCTCAAGGTTCCTTCGTCCCTTGAGTTGGGCTGTTGTGTGCCTTCCCAAAAAGGAAGGAGGGTTAGGCATTCGACGTATTAAAGAAGTCAACTCAGCTGGTATCATCAAGCTCCTCTGGAAGATAGCCTAAAAAAAAAAAGATCATTTGGGTAGATTGGATATACTTGGGTCCCCTTCGCCATGATTCCATTTGGACTGCCTCCACTGGTTCCGATGCATCTCGGGTTTGGAGGAAAATCATTGCCAGCCGTCATTTGGTCCTTCAAGTCATTCGCTCCAACATTGGTGATGGTCAGTCTACTTATCTCTGGCTTGACAACTGGCATCCTATGGGAATTCTTCTTCATCGGGTTACCCCCAGATCCATCTACTCCTCAGGCTTACATAGACTTTCTATTACTTGGAACTCAAACAGCTCTTGCTCCTTCTCTTCCAAGGCTGCTTGGAATTTTACATAGACATTCTATTACTTGGAACTCAAACAGCTCTTATTCGTCTAAAAGGCCCTTTGGCCCCTTGGCATAGGCTCCTTTGGTTCAAGCATCACATTCCTAGGCACTGCTTCACAGCCTGGAGAGCTTTCAACAACTGTCTCCCTACTCATGCTTTTCTTCGCAGCCGCTAGATCTCAGCCCCTCGTGCTTGCTGCCTTTGCTGGAACAATGATGAAGACCTGAATCATCTCTTCTTTGAATGCCCTACTGCAGCTGTAATCTGGAAGGGTGTGCTCCTTAAATGCTGGCCTGTTCGAAGATGTATCCTTCCCTTCTCTAGACAATAGATTTGGATTGATATGACTTTTGCTGGCTCCACTACTTGTGACTCGGTCGGGAAGATGGCTTGCGGTGCTACTCTCAACCATATTTGGATGGAGCGCAGTTTGAGAAAATGGACCTCCAATTCTCGGCCTTTCTAGAAGATTTGGGATTCCATTTCCTTTGAAATTAAAGCAAAGTTATCTTTACTTCCCCCCTCTTCTTGTATAGACACCCCTAGGAACAGGACCATTGTTCAATCCTGGTGTCTCTCTAATGTTTCCTTGGTCGCTCCGGATAACACTTAGGCTGGCTGGCTTGGCTCTTCCTCATTAGGGCCTTTTGTAATTCTTTTTTCTTCTCTCTTTTGGCAATGAAATTTTTATTCACCCAAAAAAAAATCATTTCACCCACTCCCATCTCTACCCTCTGCGCTCCCACCCCTCTGTCACGAATAGATCTCACTGTCTTTCTTCCTTTCCCTATCTCACTCTGCAACTTGGAACAGTCGTGCATATCAGGACTGCAACCAACACACTAACCCTTCTCTTCTCCATGACATGTTGAGAGTAAAGGAAGGCCATAGAGATCTTCAAATGGGGATATAGTAACAACAAAACAGTAAGCAGAACATCCCTATAACATTTATTTGAGCGAAAAACCAGAGGTGCATGCTTTGGCTTGAAATCACAGACGATGGCATGGTACTTTGTTGACGACCAAGACGCCTACCTCCAACACGTACTTAATTCTGCATTCTCCCCCTACATAATCAGTCAGTAAAATACGAAGCGTAACTACTCAAAATCCTGAAAATTGGAAAGCGGAGGGAAGATGTGATTATATTAAAGCCCTCTACTCAAATACCTCAGGAAAACAAAAGCAACCCCAGCAACTAATCTCTTAGAAGTGAAAAATGTACTCCATCCCGTTCTAAGCAAATGCCTGCGGGGTTGACCTGGTACATTCAATTTGAAAGAGGTAGGACTCCTCAGTCATTTACATGTCTGCATACCACCATAGTTGTCACGGTGTCACGGCGATCCAAGTCGGTGGAGGGGTGTCACGTCGATATATCGACATGTCGCCCGCCATGGCGAGCATGTCGACCATGTTTTATTTTTTATTTTCTCTATTTTTAATGTTTTAATAGATGTATACTCGAGCCATGTTTTCTTTTTTCTCTATTGTTTCTCAAGTTTTAAGAAGAAAATTTAGAAATCGAAGAAGAAATCGAAGAGGGAAAGAGAGACAGGAAGAAGAAATCAAAGAGGGACGCCATGGCGTAGGTCGCCATGCAACCTTCTCCAGCGCCAGGACGCCATGATAACTATGCATACCACCATGTTTAATACTAAGTGGAATGGAAAGTTTAGCTTTGATTTGTTTGACAGTGTATATGAAATAACTTGGACATCAATAACTACAACCAACCAAAATGTAATTTTGCCATAAAAGAAAATAGAAAAACGCAACTGCAGGTACCTCTGAAGATGTGCTTAGATCGCCACTCGTAACCATGAAGATCCTTGGCAGTCAATTCCTGGGTTGGAGTTGACTGGTTCATACCCTTCAAGAAAGAAAACCACTAAAGGAAGTGAAGTACAAAGAAACAACAAAATAGAATGAGAAATACCAATGGAGGAAGGCATTCGTTAGCATGTTTCCGAAGAATAGAGAAGCCGCCATGAGTGCTTGTATCAGATGCAATTAAAATCTTGCAGAAAGAGTGAACGGTAGGTCGCGGAGGTTCAGAAGTTCTTAGATCAGGACTCTTGGGCTCACTTTGCCATACAAATTATATCAAAAAACTTTAAATTAAATTTTCTCCACTTGCAACTTCACAATCGAACGGGTTGAAATTTGAAAAGTAAGTCTTACATCTGCTTGGTTGTAAGGTAATTTGCGTATAAACTTCATTTGTTTCTTGTTCAACCTGGAAATAGTAGAAATCAACAAAAATACAAAACACCAAAGAGAGAAAGAGAGGCATATTTACAAAGAGGAATGCCAGCAACTCAATGTGTATAACACGACAAAGGATCTTCGAAGGAAGATTAAACACTAGAATTTGCTCATTCAATTCCTGGTTCGTCGATGCTTCTAGCTGTAAAATTTCAAACAGGAAAAAAAATTTGTGTCAGATAGGAAGAAAGATCGACAAAGAAAAAAAAGTTTGATTCCAGAAACGAGAAACAAAACAAAAAGAGCTCACATATAAAAGAAATAGAGAATCATTCACTTGTTCCCACCATTACAATCTGTTTTTCTCCCTCAAAGTGGTCTTGGGATAACACCGGCTCCGATGTGAGTCAGCTCCATGAGACATCAATTCCCCACCTGAATCCGGTGACTTCTCCAATAAAGGAACTGAGGATGCTTCAGCTCAATGGATTGTGCCCTTCGTTTTCTCCTAACCGTGACTTCATCGATTTCATCCATGGTAAAGCATGTTGAAGCATGTTGAAAATTATCTAATTCACATTCCCAATCATAATAATAGTATCTAACATCCGCAAGCGCCTCCAACTTTGGAAACGCAAACTTCTCTCGTATGCCAGAAGACTTGAATGCATCCGCTCCGTCCTCCAAGCCTCCTACATCTACTGGACTGGAATTTTCTGCATCCCCAATTCCACCATCAAGGTCAGAGAGCGCATCCTTTGCGCCTTCCTTTGGAAAGGGAAAGACACCCCCCAGATTTCTTCACCCAATAAGCTGGAAGTCTATCTGTCTCCCTAAATCCGAGGGTGGTTTGGGCCTTCGCCGCATCCGTGACTCCAACACGTCGGGTATTCTTAAACTCCTCTGGAAAATCTCTTCTTGTCAGGATTCCATCTAGGTTACCTGGGTCCAAGCCTACCTCCTTAAAACCGACTCCATTTGGACCGTCAAAACCCTTGTTGACTCCTCATGGATCTGGCGTAAGATTCTCTCTCTTCGGCCCCTTGGTCTTCTAGGTATCTCCTCTTCCATTGCTGATGGCACCTCCACTTCCCTCTGCTCGACCCCTGGTACCCTCTTGGGATTCTCTATAATCTGCTTGGCCCCAGAGCCACCTATTCCTCGGGGCTGCCAAAGGATGCCCCTGTCTCTGCCCTCATCTTCTCTGGCTCCTGGTCCCCGCCCCCATCTCCCAACCCTACCATCATCACCCAGATCTGGGCAACCCTCCCCTCCTTGCAGCCCTCCACTTCCCTTCGAGCCGACAGGGTTATCTGGCTCCCCTCTTCTAACGGTACCTTCACCTCCTCTTCAGCTTGGAACCTTACAAGAGACCCTAGCCCTACTGTCCCGTGGCATAAATTAGTCTGGTTCACAGGTCACATCCCCCGCCATAGCCTCACCATTTGGAGAGCCCTTAGAATGAACCTGCCTACACAAGCTTTTCCCATTCACCACACCATCCCGGCTCCCCCCTCCTACAACCTTTGCTAGACAGGCCGAGAAGACATCCCCCACCTCTTCTTTAACTGCACCTTTACCTCCACCATCTGGAACAAGGCCATGTCATCCATTTGGCCGCGCAGCAGACGGGCGCGAAGCTTTGACCGTGAACGGCTCTGGTTGCTCAAGGCTTTTCCGGGGAACTCCATTTGTGAAACTATTAGGAAGCTAGTCTTTAGCGCTGCTATCCACCACATCTGGTTGGAAAGGAATCTCAGGAGATGGACTTCCAAATCTAGATCTTTGATGTGATTTGGGAAGCCATCTCCTTTGATGTCTCTACCAAGCTCACTTGTATCCGTCACAGGCATTCTTTGGATAAGGTCAGAAACAGACACATTTTGTCTTTTTGGGGCCTCGATCATGGCCTCTTGCGGTCTCCCTCCTCTGCGTAGGCTGGCTGGTCGCCCTTCCCCCACCCTCTCTCTCCCCCTTCTTTCTTTCTTTTGCTTCTTGTATATTGGTTCTCTCTTCCCTGCCCCCTCTTGGGGTTCGGTAATATATTCATTTACCAAAAAAAAAAAGTATCTAACACAGGAACAACAGTTTGCACCTAACCTGAGTTGAGAATTATCTAATTCACATTGCCAATCATAAGACACAAAGGAAACTCCAATGTAAAACGTTGAAACTGCCAAATTTGAGACTGCCAGGTAAGCTTAAGCTTGGATTTAAGCTAAATAAAGAAGCACTATCATTCCCAATCTTGCCCAATCATCCATCTAAAGATCATTATCTCTGCTACACTCAATTATGCACATGTTTTTTAATCTCCTAACATTGAGCTCCGAAATGCAATGCCGGTCTTAAATCCATGAAAGTTCACCTTCCGCTTGAATGGAATACAGCCATCAAATAATAATCCCAAAGTTCCTCCTCTGCATCTGCCCAGTTCAAATTCCAAATAAAACACCATTTCCACCTGAAATTTTTTTGCAGTGCAACGCTGCTTGTTTGAGCTTTGACTGCTTGAATAAGGTGAAGTGTACCAGGTGGAGCCGGACCTTTAGGGTTGGGCTTGGGCTTGTTAAAAATTTTAAAAAAACCCTTGGGACTGAAACCGAATTTGTAGGAGGTTGAGCAACCTATATCAAGCAAAACATTAGAAAACATTCTCAACCAGTAAGCAAAGCATAGAAACACTAGTGGCAGTAGATTACGATCTTCACTTCAAAATAGAGCAAATTAGAATGAGCATTGTGAGGGAATGACTAAAAAATAAAGAAGAGAAAAGAAGAAGAAGGAAGAAGGAAGAAATTCAAAATTGTGGCGGTGATCAAAAAACTTGGTTGTCCCACCCACCAAGGGGAGGGAACAAAACTGCAAACCCAATTGGAAGTAGTGCCTATACCTGTAAATCCCAAACAAAAATTCTCAATTAGAACGTTTTCCCACCCACCAAGAGAATTGAGAATGATTTCTATATTACTTCTAATAATACTGTGTTTTCCAAGTAAAACAGGTGAACTTACGGGGTCATGGGAGTCTCTGCCACTTTTTTTGGGATCAGTAGCAGAGAAAACAATGTAGACAAGGACGAAGGTACCAATAATTTCAGCTGCCAAACCCACACCTTTGCTGTAGCCATCGGCGATCTCGTTTGCCCCACCACCATGCTGCATATAGTAAGACTTTTGGAAGGCCTTTACTAGCCCTACTTCAAACATTGCACCAAAGCATTGTGCCACCATGCACATCACAGCACAGATTTGTGACACTTTACGGGCTATGAAAAGCCCAAATGTCACTGCTGGGTTAAAATGCCATCCTGTACACACACAAACACAATTGTTCATGATCAAATTGTAAACAATAGAAAACAGAAAAAGAAGCAAAAAAATGGATTACCCACCAGAGACACCGGTGGTGCAGTAAACAAGGATGAAAATCCTGAAACCAAACTACAGGCGGATTGTTCATGGCGGCGGCAATGGTAGTATAGGTGCTTCCCATGTGGGGAGGGGCATTTACGTAATAAAGAGACGTTGTGAGAACAAAGGCTCTGCAGAGGTGGATTGTTCTTGGTGGCTCTGGAGTTGGCTTCTGCAACTGTAAAGCATAGATGAGTTCAACGACGGCAGAGAAAACTGATTCTGATGAATATGGAACTGGTCCTTAATATGCTTGCTTCTGGAGCTCAATGAAGATAAAGGACAGAAAAGAGGAGGAAGGAAATGCGAACTGATTAGATTACGATCTTCACTTAAAAATAGCACAAATTAGAATAGCTTAAAGAATAAGGAAGATAAAAGAAACAGAAGAAATTCAATTGAGGCGGCGATAAAAAACCCAGTTGTCCCAAGAAATAGCAACGAGGAAATTTCCCTCGGGACTGAAACTAAGGCTCGTAACCGAATTTGTAGGAGGTTGAACAACCTGCATCAAGCAAAACAAGCTAAAAGAGTAAGCGATGCATGAAAAATTTATCCCATATGGGTTCTCTAGAGAGAGAGAGAGAGAGAGAGAGGTGTACCTTGACGAAGTAGAATCAAGTTATCCAGTGTTTTTGGATAGCGAACGTTTTACTTATCGGTGCACTTCTTCAACCAACCAAAAATTTCCCCTTACCTGTTCAAAGAATTTGGACAGTGGCCTCTGATGGTAGCGTAACTCAACATGTTAAGCACCTAGATGAGGTATCTGTGAGGAGAGGGAGAGGGGGAGAGAGCATTTCTGACTTAGGAAGGAATGAAATGGGCATGTATGACTGACTGGAGTGACTGCCTCAAGTCCTGAAATCCTAAGAAATAGTAAAGTTTCACACATAAAAGGCAATGCGAAAAGAATAAATTACGATCTTCACTTCAAATTAGCACAAATTAGAATGAGCACTGCAAGCGAATGACTAAAAATAAAGAAGAGAAAGGAGGAAGAAATTCAGTTGTGGCGGCGTTCAAACAACCTGCTTGTCCAAAGAAGTAGCGACGAGGTAATTTCCATCAGGACTGAAACTAAGGCTCGTAACCGAATTTGTAGGAGGTTGAACAACCTGTATCAAGTAAAACATTAGAAAACAACCAAAACGAGTAAGCAAAGCATCGAAATACTGGTGGCAGTCGATAAGGTCCAAGATCAATATTCAAGAAAGGGAAAAAGTTAGACAAAAATGGAGCGATCCTCTACAAATGCAATATTAGACATTGTTGGTCAAATGAAAACCTCAGATTATACTACTCAAATATAAAACAAAGCGATAATTGTGGAGAAGCATGATTTTGAAACTACCGTATCAGTACGGAAAAAAGGGGTAAATAGTCAGACAAAAAAAAAACCCTTTTTTAAAACTATTTTACCTACTTCTCAACAGCAGTGCACAAATCCTGGAGGACCTTATTTTTATTGTTGAGAAGCATGATTTTGAAACTACCGTGTCTGCCTCTGCTGCTCTCCACAGGTGCTGCTAATGAAGAATAGCCACAAGTCAATAGAAAGAAATATTTCTTTTTAAGAAAAAGTTTGACAGGAATGTACTGTGTTACCTGAGTACATGAAACTTTCTCTCCTTTTTTACAATTCCGATTTTTCCTTTTTTTAAGCTGTGCCTTTCCCCCACTGTGCCCCTTTCTTCTTCCGGCCATATGCAACATTTAGCTGTTGTTGCAAATGGAAGTAGTGTATACAAATCATCCATAAAAGTAAGGGTAAATTACATGTAAGGTGCCCAATATTTGATTAAAGTACCTATGAGATACCTCAAGTCTTAAAAGGGATGTTTGGGGTTTCTGCCCAAATTGAATATTTTCCCAAATTTGGCTTTTTAACATTTCACCCACTCCCATCTCTACCCTCTGTCCTCCCACCCCTCTGTTACAAATAGATCTCACTGTCTTTCTTCCTTTCCCTCTCTCACTCTGCAACTTGGAACGGTGGTGCATATCAGGACTGCAACCAACACACTAACCCCTCGCTTCTCCATGACATGTGTAGAGTAAAAGGAGGACAGAGAGATATTCGAATGGGGATATAGTAACAACAAAACAGTAAGCGAAAATTGAGTAATACGATTAGAGAAGAAGAACTTACTGGATATCAAGGAGTTAGTTCTCAATCCCTCCGGTAGCCTCAGGCAGCCACCATGCTCCCCTCCTCCGGCAGACTCCGCCTGCGCCCCTGCTTCCACCATCTCCTCCATCCCTTTGGCAGTCTCTGCTACTGCCCCTGCTTCCATCATACCAACTTCCTCTAAACCTTCCACCCCCCCCCTCAAGCCACCCCAGTTCAGCTCCTGAACACTCAAACTCCCCTGCATCTTCTTGGACCTCCCTTTTTCCAGTCAATCTCTCTTCCACCTCTGACAGACATACTCTCCATTTCGTTCCTCCCTCCATCCTTGATGATTCCCGTGTTGGCATCTGTCCAAAGGGCTTACTGGATGAAGAAATTTTGAAATGGCAGTGCTGCCTTGTTGGTCACTTCCTCGGCACTTGACCTCCCTTCCATGCGGTCAAATCTTCCCTACTGAAACAATGGCATGCCGCCAGAGCTGTCTACACTTACCTGCTCTCCAGTGGCATCTTCATTTTCCGGTTCTCAGATGAGTCTGACAAGGCTAGAGCTCTGGAGGGTGGACCATGGCAAATTGGCAAGAAGCAAATTTTTCTCAGGCAATGGAACCCTCACTCTTTTCTCAACAGAATCGACTTGAAGGCCATCCCCATCTAGGTCAACCTACCTGGTCTTCCCCTTCACTATTGGTGCTCCTCTGGCCTCAGTATCGTTGGATCGACCATCGGAACCCCTCTCTTCTCCGACGAGAGAACAAAGAGGATGGACAGACTCTATTTCGCCAGAATCTGTATTGAACTCAACGCGGATGATCCTCCTCCTGACTTTGTCACTATCATGGAATGGAGGCCACTGCTTCCCTCAAAGGATCATCTACGAGGGGCTCCCCCCCCCACTGCTCCCATTGTAAGATGTTTGGTCATCCCTCGAAGATCTACAGCCCTGCTTCAGGTGGCTCAACAGCAGCGCCCAGCCCTACTGCCGAGGACTCTCCCTTAATCGAAGACTCTGCCCTCGAGGGATCTTCTAGATGAAAGACTTTGATAGATGAAGCTGCTGTGACTCTCGTTCCAGCCGTTGCCGCTGCTACAACTTCGGATGACTCTACAGCGGCGTCGTCCCTGGCTACCGAGGTCTCTCCCTTAATCGATGACCTTGCTCTCGATGGGTCTTCTGGAGGACAGATGTCGTTGGTTGAAGCTGCCGCGGTTCTTATGCCTGCCATTACTGTTGCTACTGATTCTCAACTGCCTGAAGAGATTACATCTTCTGCCACTCTCACGGCTCTCCACTCAGCTGCCCCTCGTGTCCCCTCTCGTGGTGGAAGAAAGAATCATCACCGTCACCGGAAATTTCCCCTGGCCTCTGACGAGGCTCCTATCTGTGGCGAGCCACCCGATGCCCATCAAGCTTGCAGATCTGCAGATCTTGAACAAAACAGATTCGCTGTACTTCTCTCTCTCGAGCACGACGCCGATTACGACTTCGCCTCTCCGCCTGCTCCATCTAAGTCATGGAGGTACCCTGTTGCTGAGCTGCAGCCTCACCCTGTAGATTTCCCTGTGGCCTCCCCTACCCCTGCAGTCATACTTGCTGCTTCCTCTTTGCCTTCGAAGTTCACCACTTCCCCTTTTGTCAACCAAAGGCAAACCTCCCCCTCTGCTACCACCCTTTGTCGCACCATTTCAAGCTTTTGTCCCTCCCTTCCCTCGCTTTTATCGAGGTCTCCCATAGTCAACCCTGCCCCCCAGGCAAACACCCTTTCCACGTGTTCACCTACCCCCACTACCTTTCCTTGTGTCCAACTTCTTTCCCAAGTTTTACCCCTCAGCCACGTTTTACCATCTCGACCTGACCCGACCTCACCCCCTGTTGGTACACCCTTCGGCCCCCTTTCTGTTTCTTGCACCTTCTTCCCCTATGGTCAGGTTCCCCCCTTGAGAGAGTATCGCCTTCGGGCCCGCAGTGTCCCCCCGGGCTCCCGAGTTAGTCCTACCACGGGTTGGCTGCCACCTCCCCCCCTTGCTTATGATCCCTTGGACCATTTGGAATGTCTGTGGCCTTAATGCCCCGGCCAAACAAGCTAAACTTCGTTCCCCCCTCAAATCCACCAAGTCTCCCCTCTGCTACCTCCCTGAAACTAAGGTTCTTGAGCCTAACTCTTCTCTCATTACCTCTTCCTTTGCTCCCTCTTGGTCCCTTCTTTCCAAAAATAACCATTCTCCCTGTGGCCGTATTTAGGTTCTTTGGGACCCCTCCAAATTCCATATTTCGGTCATCTCCTCCTCCCCCCAACTCCTCCACCTCAACATCTCCGACCACCTTGACAAACACCTCTTCTTCTTCACCTTGGTTTATGCCTTCAATCGTTATCCGGATCGGCTCCCCTTATGGGACAACATTCGTATTCTTTCCTCGTTTGTTGGCTCCTCTCCCTGGGGCATTGGGGGCGACTTCAACGTCGTCAGATATAGTCATGAAAAGTTTGGACTCTGGGCTTAACGACCTCAGATGGTCGGGTGCTGACTTCTCTTGGCACAATAAGGGTTTTGGTCCCAACAGAATTGCCTGTAAGCTTGACAGAGTTCTCATAAATGAACCTTGGCTCTCCTCCCTTCCCTCCTCCTATGCCTCCTTTGATCTCCCAGGCTTATCCGACCACTCCCCCATCTTTCTTTTTGTCCTCCCCTTGTTATCCTTTGGCCTTGAGCCCTTTAAATTTTTTGACATGTGGATCTCTTACCCTGAGTTTCTCCCAGTTGTTCAAGCTACTTGGGACATTCCTGTCCATTCCTTCTCCTCCCCCCTCCTTACCTTCTACCTAAAGCTCAAGAATGTCAAAGCTGCCCTCAAACACTGGAACGCCTCCACTTTTGGCAACATTTCCTCTCGCGTCTCCTCCTGTCGCGACACCTTCTCCTCCATCCAATCCCGCCTTCAGTCTGACCCTCTCAACTCCTCCCTCGGGAAGGAAGAGATCTGTGCTGCTACCGAGCTATCCTCTGCGCTGTCCCAAGAAGAAAGCTTCCTTAAACAAAAATCCCGCATCAAATGGCTCGATCTTGGTGACTCAAACACCGCCTTCTTTCATCGCTCCCTTAAAGCCCGCTCCAATTCCAATTCCATCCTGTCCCTTACCTCCTCTGATGGCTCCACCCTCTCCTTTATGGATGCCATCAAATCAAAAGCCGTGGACATTTTCAAGGGCATCTTCAGCCCCTCTCCCCCCTCCCAACCCATCTTTCCCGAGGATCTCCTAAACAAATTCATCCCTCCCCCTTAGCTTCACCGCTTGCTGGGACATCATTGGTGACAAGCTTATCAAAGCCATCAAAAGCTTCTTCTTCAATCCCTATCAGATCCATAGCATCAACCATACCTTTCTTTGACTCATCCCCAAGTCTCCTGGAGCCTCTTCCATAGCCGAGTTCAGGCCCATCTCCCTCTGTAATCTCCTCTATAAGTTTATTGCTAAAGTCCTTGCCAACCGCCTCCACCTTGTCATCGACTCGCTTGTTAGCCCCAACCAGTCCGCCTTCATCTCTGGGTGAAGCATCGCGGACAATATCAACCTTTGTCAGGAAATTGTCCGAGGTTTCGACCGCAAATCCCACTCCTCGTCTGCCCTTCTGAAAATTGATATCCACAGGGCTTTCGACTCCATCTGCTGGGATTTCATCTCCAAAGTCCTTCTCAAAATGTCCTTCCCTCCCATCTTCGTTAACTGGATTCTTTCCTACCATCAGGGCTGTGAAATCTATTGTGTACTTTCCTCTGGAAAGGTGTGCACTCAGGCAGATTTCTTCACCCCGAGAGCTGGTCTTTCCTTTGCTTCCCCAAATCTGAAGGAGGTCTTGGGCTTCGAAGGATAAAAGATGTCAACATTGCCGGTTCGATCAAGCTTATTTGGAAGCTTCTCTCCATCAAAACCAGCATTTAGTCTTATTGGGTGTATGATGGGCCTCTTCGCAGGACTTGCCACACCCGGCCCGGTTATTAAGGGCGCACAGTGGTGGATGTCTCGACATCCAACCAATCCCCAAGGATCATAAGTGCGCATTGACTTATTCACAATCATTGCTTCAATGAGATACGTGATGTCGAGGGCAAGCGTGAAACAATTTAATTAATAGAGATAACATCATTAGTAAGAGAAGTCTAAATGATATTTCATTTATATAAATGATAAGGCTTGTGATACAACTATACGGTTCTCAAAGGTAAAGACGGAGCAAAAGTATACAAAAAACTATTCTATAAATATATAAAGCATTTATAAAGCATAAAAGAGTGGGAGGTAGCCTGGACTATCAGGCAAGACGAGGTCAGCCCAATCATCACGTGCAAGACAAGGTATCGTGCACTTCAAACTCCGGCGCCAAGTAAAATCCAACATTAAGTAACTAAATCACCTTTGAAAAATAAGGATATCCACGGGGTGAGCTCTCAAGTGAGCCCAGAAGGGGGCAAGCATACAAACACAATAAATCCACGATGCGTGCTGCTAAACCTAACATGTTCTAAGGAGATACTAAGTCTCGTGGGGTATAAGACTCACGATCTTCTCCAAGGTCCCGACACCCTTGGTCTCCATCAGTCCATCATCATGTCCTCCCTCCGCCTTTTCCAAGACCCCTCTCCTGCCTCCGTAGATCAACCTTCTCAAATCCCAATCTTTTCCTATCATCGGGGGTTTTAGATATCACTAAAGCCTCCATCTCTCGCCCTCTCACCGTTTTACCCTCGCACCCTCCCCTTGTCCGCTACCTCGCCTTCCCCTTATCCTCGCTAGGCTCACAACTCACAGGTAATGATGCGTGAGCGTGGCATTCGACATAAAGTTGAAATTAATGTGATAAACACGTAGGAAATTAGGGTCGAATCCACCACACGTAATTGTAGCTAGCCTAGGTGAATAAACTCCAATAGGCGAGGCGAAGACCGATCGAACGGAGTCTAAATATGAGGGCAAGAGATATTATAGATTAGTTATAGAAGGAATCTGGAGTCGATTACCCATGAACAATCCAACAAAGCCGTAGAAAGCATAAAGCGACCTTTTTAAACAACATACGACACCGTACGATAGGTTAGGGATGGTCGAGTCGAAATCCCGAGGGGGTATAGGTTATAAGGGCACAAAAATAGGAGGCCGAATGCGGGAGACTTCGAGGGAGCCGGTCGGCCGCTGGGCTGCAGGCAACATCAGGTCGGTGTCCCGGGCCCAGGGGTTTGCTTGATTGGCGGATCTTTGCATGTATGGCCCAAATTAGGAGTTTTAACATTAATTGAGGTGGGTCGATCTATTTTTGGGTGTTGATTTCAAGCTAAATAGTTAGTTAATTTAGGAATTTCTTGATTAAACCTAAATTAGCTAGGTTAGGGTTTACTACAAGTAATAGCTAAACATTGAAGGTTTGATTAGAGTTTAACACTCAATTTCAGGTCTGATTGGGCTGGAATTAGTTAGAACAGCCCGATCTCACAACAAAATCTAATTATTCAAGCTTAACTTTGAAGCTTTAATAGAGTTAACCATCTTAGGTGTATTTAGACTAAGCATAAACTAAACTTAGAGGAGAAGGAGAAGGACCTGCAAGGGTTCTCGGGGCTTACCAGAAATTAGAGGCGACAGGTCTTTGAAGCACTTTAATGGAGATTCAAGTTCCGGTTCGGTTGTGGGAGAGGTAAGCCTTGAGAAGCGACCCTTGTTCTGTTTCTCTTCTCTTCTTCTCTTTCCTTTTCTTTCTTCCTTCTCCAAGTCAGAAACGATTTTTCAGCTTCTCTAACTTTGTAAGTGATTTGTAAATAGTATAAGAGAAGTTATATATATATATATAGGATACTTAACCACTAAGGGGAATGGTCATTTGGTTATAAATTATTTCTAAAATTGATTCTTTTGTATTTATTACCTTATTCCAGCTATTGAGATGATGTCATGCGACATCGTGGATGATCCGGGGACACGCTGTAAGCTCGTCCGGAACCACATTCCCAACTGGGAAGCTGGGTCCCACGGGGTCAATTTTACTAAAATACCCTTAACCCTATTTGGTCGTCAAAAATGGTATATAAATATATTTTAAATTATACTTGCATTGAGTTTAATTAAGGGGAGGTCTCACGGCTCCAGCAGACTGCACGACTGTAGCCAGCTGCAGTGCGAGGGTCCCACATGAGTAAAAATTACTATTCTGCCCTGTACACTAATTAATTAAAAATACAACATATATACATATAAAATGGGATTCTTACCCGAGATTCGGCTTAAGACAGTAGGAGAGCCTTGGCCATCAATCCGGCCACGCTGACATGTGTGTCTTCAAGCGCTGACACCTCGGACTCATTTAAGGCCACGGTAGTTGGGTGATCGGAATGCCTTTGCATTTCGACGGAGTCGCAAGACAGGTCTGAATTTCTTAATCAGGCGGCCCACAACTTAGAGGCCAGCATGGCCAAATATTGAACCAGAACCTGAAATCACACAGATTTCAAAAGTTCAAATTTATTCGGAAATTTGACCGGGTTTCACAGGGACTCTATTTGGACGGTTTCCCCAGTGACGGACTCCTCCTGGGTGTGGCGCAGGATCCTCCAAGTGAGGCATATCGCCAGAGAGGCTATTTCTAGCAAGATCGATGATGTTATGTCTACCTCTCTCTGGCTGGATAAGTGGCACCCCTCTGGTGTTCTCTCTACCCTTGTCAGCCCCCGAGACATTTATACCTCTAGCTTGGACAGATCTTCCCTAGTTGCCTCCATCATCACCAGTGGTACTTGGTCCCCTCCCCCCTTCCCCCCCTTTGGCTGACCTTTAAAGCTCCGTCCCCCCTATCCCCCCTGGCCATCGTGGTAGAGGAGACACCATCTTGTGGCCCCCTTCCCGTTCGGGCAAATTCAGCTCCCATTCCGCTTGGGATATGGTTAGACATAGAGGTACCCCCTGTCCTTGGCACAGAGTTGTTTGGTTTAAAGGGCACATCCCTCGTCATAGTCTCACCGCCTGGCGAGCCCTAGCGAACTGCCTCCGCACTCAGGCCTTCCTCATTCACGGCCATATGCAAGTCTCTTCCAGCTGCTGCCTCTTCTAGAACGGCATTTCTCTTGCCCCTTTGCTTCTTCCAATTGGACCCGAGTTCTCTGGCATTGCTGGCCTAACCGCCGCAGCCCTCTCCCTCTCTACAGAGAATGGATCTGTTTAGATATGACCTTTGGAGGCAAGACGGTTTGTGATTCGGTTGGCAAGCTTGCTTTTTGTGCCGCTATCTCCCACATTTGGATGGAACGCAATCTTAGAAGATGGGCGTCCAACTCCCGCTCTCTTGACAAGATTTGGAATGCCATCTTTTTTTATGTCTCTTCTAAAGCTAGCACCCTCCCCCTCTCTAGTGTTGCGGATACCCCAACGAACAGGCTCATTGTTGTCTCCTGGGGTCTTCCTCTTTCCATTTTGCATCCTAGCTAGCCTTTGGCTTCGGCTGTTTGCCTTCGGGCTTGTATATTCCTGCTTCTTTCCTCGTAATTTATTTTCTTTTTCATCCAAAGAAAAAACAAAAAAAACAAAACAGTAAGCAGAACATCCCTCTGACGTTTATTTGACAGAAAAACCAGAGGTCCATGCTTTGGCTTGATATCACAGACGATGGCATGGTACTTTGTTGACGACCAAGACGCCCAACTCCAACACGTACTTAATTCTGCATTCTCCCACTACATAATCAGTCAGTAAAATACGAAGCATAACTACTCAAAATCCTGAAAAACGGAAAGCGGAGAGAAGATGTGATCATATTAATAAAGCCCTCTGCTCAAATACCTCAGGAAAACAAAAGCATCCCCTGCAACCAATCTCTTAGAAGTGACAAACGTACTCCATCCCGTTGTAAGCAAATGCCTGCAGGGTTGACCTGGTACATTCAATTTGAAAGAGGTAGGACTCCTCAGTCATTTACATGTCCGCATACCTCCATGTTTAATACTATGTGGAATGGAAAGTTTAGCTTTGATTTGTTTGACAATGTATGTGAAATAACTTGGACATCAATAACTACAACCAACCAAAATGTAATTTTGCCATAAAGGAAAACAGAAAAACGCAACTGCAGGTACCTCTGAAGATGTGCTTAAATTCGTAACCATGAAGATCCTTTGCAGTCAATTCTGGGGTTGGAGTTGACTGGTTCATATCCTTCAAGAAAGAAAACCACTAAAGGAAGTGAAGTACAAAGAAACAACAAAATAGAATGACAAATACAAATGGAGGAAGGCATTCGTTAACATGTTTCCGAAGAACAGAGAAGCCGCCATGAGTACTTGTATCAGATGCAGTTAAAATCTTGCAGAAAGAGTGAACGGTAGGTCGTGGAGGTTCAGGAGTGCTTGGATCAGGACTCCTGGGCTCACTTTGCTGTACAAATTATATCAGAAAACTTTAAATTAAATTTTCTCCACTTGCAACTTCACAATTGAACGGGTTGAAATTTGAAAAGTAAGTCTTACATCTGCTTCAGGTTGTAAGGTAATTTGCGCATAAACTTCATTTGTTTCTTGTTCAGCCTGGAAATAGTAGAAATCAACAAAAATACAAAACACCCAATGAGAGAAAGAGAGGCAAATTTACAAAGAGGAATGCCACCAACTCAATGTGTATAACACGACAAAGGATCTTCGAAGGAAGATTAAACACTGGAATTTGCTGATTCAATTCCTGGTTCGTCGATGCTTCTAGCTGTAAATTTTCAAATGGGAAAAAATATAGGGAAAAAAATTTCTTGTCAGATAGGAAGAAAGATGGAGGAAGAAAAAAAGAGTTTGATTCCAGAAACGAGAAACAGGAAAAAAAGAGCTCACATATAAAAGATATAGAGAATCACTCACTTGTTCCCACCATCACAATCTGTTTTTCACCCTCAAAGTGGTCTTGGGACAACACCGGTTCTGATGTGAATCAGCTCCAGGAGACATCAATGCCCCACCTGAATCCGGTGACTTCTCCTATAAAAGAACTGAGGATGCTTCAGCTCAATGGATTGTGCACTTCGTTTTCTCCTAACCGTATCTTCATCGATTTCATCCATGGTAAAGCATGTTGAAGCATGTTGAAAATTATCTAATTCACATTCCCAATCATAATAATAGTATCTAACACAAGATCATTATCTCTGCTACACTCAATTATGCACATGTTTTTTTTTCATCTCCTAACAATGAACTCCGAAAAGCAATGCTGGTCTTAAATCCATGAATGTTCACCTTCAGCTTGAATGGAATACAGTCATCAAATAGTACTCCCAAAGTTCCTCCTTTGCATCTGCCCAGTTCAAATTCCTATTGAAAACACCATCTCTATCTGAAATTTTTTTGCAGTGCAAGACTGCAGGTTTGAGCTTTGACTGCTTGAATAAGGTGAAGTGTACCAGGTGGAGCCGGACCTTTAGGGTTGGGCTTGGGCCTGTTAAAAAGTTTAAAAAAACCCTCGGGACTGAAACCGAATTTGTAGGAGGTTGAACAACCTGTATCAAGCAAAACAATAGAAAACATTCAAAACCAGTAAGCAAAGCATAGAAAAACTATTGGCAGTAGATTACGATCTTCACTTCAAAATAGCGCAAATTAGAATGAGCATTATGAGGGAATGACTAAAAAATAAAGAAGAGAAAAGAGGAAGAAGGAAGAAATTCAATTGTGGCAGCGATCAAAAAACCTGGTTGTGCCACCCACCAAGGGGAGGGGGGGAACAAAACTGCAAACCCAATTGGAAGTGGTGCCTATACCTGTAAATCCCAAGCAAAAGTTCTCAATTAGAACGTTTTCCACGTAGTGTTAACAAGAGAATTGAGAATGATTTCTATATCACTTCTAATAATACTCTGTTTTCCAAGTAAAATGAGTGAATTTACAGGGACATGGGAGTCTCTGGCATTTCTCTTGGGATCAGTAGCAGAGAAAACACTGTAGACAAGGATGAAGGTACCAATAATTTCAGCTGCAAAGCCCACATCTTTGCTGTAGCTATCGGCGATCTCGTTCGCCCCACCACCATACAGCACATAGTAAGACTTTTGGAAGGCCTTTACTAGCCCTACTTCACACATTGCACAAAAGCATTGTGCCACCATGTACATCAGAGCATGGATTAGTGACACTGTACACACACACACAATTGTTTATAATCAAATTGTAAACAACAGAAAACAGAAAAGGAAGCAAAAAAATGGATTACCCACCGCAGATACCGGCGGTGCAGTAAATGAAGATGAAGATCATGAAACAAAACTAGAGGCGGATTGTTCTTGGCGGCGGCAATGGTAGTATAGGCGCTTCCCATGTGGGGAGGGGCATTTACATAATAAAGAGGCGTTGTGAGAACAAAAGGCTCCGCAGAGGTGGATTATTCTTAGCGGCTCTGGAGTTGGCTTCCGCAACTGCAAAGCATAAATGCTTTCAACGAAGGGAGAGAAAACGGATTCTGATGAAACCGGTCCATAATATGCTTGCTTCTGGAGCTCAATGAAGATAAAGGAGAGAAAAGAAGAAGAAGGAAACGCGAACAGATTAGATTACGATCTTCACTAAAAAATAGCACAAATTAGAATAAGTAAAAAATAAGGAAGATAACCTCCTATTTTTTGATACCCCCGTTACCAAAATGTCAAAACAAAATGATAACCTCATATCAGTGAGTTTAGTAAAACCCCCCACCCAATCTATCAGTTCTTTTTTTGGAAAAACTTTATCAGTTCACAATGTAGAATAAATTAAAAGCTATCCATGTCCCATTAGAAAAACTCTATAAGAACCAAAAAAAAGGTGGGGAGACGCGGAGTTGTATGAGAACATAACAATTGACCAATTTCAGGATTAATTACAGGCATGCAATGTGAAAATCTGAGACAAATAAATACAAAATGCAATAGAATCCTTTAACAGTTAAAACAGTAAATAGAGTTAAGTACCAAGAAGCCCAAAGACAGAATTTTGATAAAGCACTACCCTCCAAAACAGAAACAAAAAAGAAGGGGATAACTCAAAAACAAGATTTCCTAGAGAAGCAAACAAGTAAAAAAATAAAAAAGACAATTGAACTTGAGAAACAAAAATAAGATAAGCACTTAAGGCATGAAAAAGTACTGGAACCAACAATTTCACTTGTGGAAGTGCCCAAGCCAAACAAAAATGAAGATGTGAGCACATACATACTATCACAATGTGAATATATACAACAAAAATTTATGCTTCTGAAACATTTTACCCCAATTGAATGAACATAAACATAAATGATGAATTAGAAATACCTATAACAGGAACACTTATGTATAATAGACAGTTGCATATAATTTTAAGAAATAGAGCAGAGAAACGAAGTAACCATTCACCATGAACAGTTAGAAAACTAATCATTATTACTGAGTCAATAGAGTGCAATCTTTTTTTTCTCATCTTGGCCTAAGGTACCTCAGGCTGAGATCACTACCAACACCAACACCACCCCTTGCTTCACATCTAACTACTTCATCAACCCAATTGTGATCTGGCTCCCCCGCTTTCACCATCATCTACAAGATTTATATCTGGTTCGTAGTTATCCAGTGTGGCATGCACAATCTGCACAAAGTATAAATCCTTAAATCAAAAGAAATTCATGATTGAGTAACCCAATTAAACTTAAAATAGCCAAAATTTTGAGATGTACAAACAGAAGCTTAAATCGGAAGTATATTCACAAGTAGAGAGACTTGATTATCAGACTCGCATATATACATGAATGCGCATGCTTTAATCATAACTTGCTACGGGTTTACAAACTGTTGATCCTATGTAACTACTATTACATGTGTTAGTGGCAGATGCAGATAATGTTAGATGGATACATATCAAACTCAATGATCTCCTAGAACTAAATGCAGTCTGCAGACACACCCATACTATGTCAAATGTGCATCAATATGAGTAAACATGTCAAAAATCTAACAAGAGTGTGAAGTCTTGGAATGCCAGCCCTAGAAACAAGAAATGAGTAACACCTAAAGTTATTTCAGAAGAAACTACTCTCGTTGTGGAAAGTACCCACCACAGCCCCTAATCATTCCTCTATTAAAACATTTCCACAATGTTGCTTCTAACTTTAACCTGTTTTCCTTGTGCAGCTACTAGCTCCAAAGCTCAATTTCTTCATATTGTGCCAGGAAACAAGTCATAAAACACTGGGTCCAATTGCCAACACATACTAAAGCATTAGAAAACCACTCACCTCATCAAAACCATCAAGAACATGTGAAAAATCAATTTGACTCAATGAGGAATTAGATGGAGGTAAATTTCAAAAATTATTGTGCTCATGTTGCGCTAACAAGAAAACATTACAACCAAAAAAAAAAAAAACCACCAACTACCATGGTCCAAAGGCATTGCAAACTTGATGCCCTCAAACAGCACTTGCTATAGGGAAAATTACTTTTACACCCCCTAGACTATTGCCATTTTTCTTAAAATACCCAAATTTTCAAACAATTACTTGACACCCCCTGAAACCTGACGTTGTTAGTCTGCTGTCAGTGGTTAAATGGAAAAGTTCATTTTACCCTTATCACATATTCAATAGAAAACACTGAAATTAAAATTACCTATTTACCCTTCTCCTTCTTCTTGTTACTGCAACCACACCTCCTGTTGTAACCCACCCCTTTCATTGTTGAACATCCTACCAGGAAAACAAATCCAGAATCTAGAGCAAAAGCAAGTAGAGACCAGCGGAATTCAAAAAGTCCCTAACAGGAAAGTGAGACAAAGTCATATCTCTAGAACTGACCAAGAAAGAAAAGTAAAACTGAAAAAAATATAGATATATATAGAGAAAATTACTTGGACACCCCCTGTACTATGGCCTAATTACTTACGATTACCAACGTTTGAAACAATTACTTGACACCCCCCCAAACCTCACAGTGTTAGTTTGCTGTTAGTGTTTAATTAGAAATATCCATTTTACCCTTATAACCATTTCTATTGAAACTTGCCAAGTTTAAATTACACATTTACCCTTTACATGTTTTACCTTTGAAAAACCCTAAAAACCCCAAATCGAGGATGTTGTCGTTGCCGGAGAAGAAGCAACCATAGGTCTTCTTGTAGAAGGGAGACCGTTCGAGGGACGGAGGTCAGTGAGTTTTCTGCACCTTAGGCCTGTAGCCTGCAACTCTCTCTCTCTTGCTCACTCTCTCTTTGTCGCTCTCTCATTCTCCCTCATCTTTCCCTCTTCGTTTGTTGAACGTGCTGCCAAGAACTGTGGTGTGCATCTCTCGTTCTCCCTCATCTATCCCTCTTTGTTTCTTCTTTTTCTTCACATCCGTCCTAGCTCTTTGAGCTCCCTGAAGATTCCCCTGCTATCCTCTGTTTCCAGCGATACCTGCAACTAGTCAATTCTGACTTGAACTCCACAATCTTCCTTTAACAGTTCATCCTGAGATTTTGGGCTAAGGAAATCCTTCCATTGGCAACCCTAAACCCTATGTTTTCAACTCCTAAACCCTTTTCTGGTTGGGAGATAAAGACTTGCAACTTGAATTGAATCTGCCCCTTCCGCCATTATCAATCTCAGCAGCTTTATTTCACTTATTGTTGGTTGTGGGACCTGAAGCTGATTGCATCCAGAAGGGTTTGGAATTTCGATCTACCACCTCAAATTTCTAGGGCTCCGGTTGGGGCTTGGGCTGAAGCAGAGGCTGGGGTTGGAGTAGAATCTGAGATGGAGGTTACCAGAGACTCCCTTATCTAAACCTTCATTTAGTGCCATTAATACAGAAGTAATAGAGGTGGGAGAAGATTACTCTTCCTTTTAACTTTTAAGTGTTTCTTCATACTTGGTTTCTCGGCATGGAAAGGTCATTGGTGAAGAAGTGGTTGTGGGTTTCTTCGCTGGTGTTATTGCCATTTCAAATTGATGGGTGTTTGGGGTGTTTTAAGTGGTTGTGGGTTTCTTTTCTAAGAGTTCTGTGGCATGTGAGGCTTTAATGCCAGAGTCAATTGAGTCTAGGTTGGTAAATTTAAGTCAGGTACATCATTCTCCTGAAAGTACACATTGAAACAATTTCTATATCAAGGTTTTGGGAATGCCAATTTCATAGAAATTGTGCAATTCCTTTCATATTGTTCATTAGTGTTGCTGTTTCACCCACCTATCTTTTATTGTTGAACTTTGTTTTGCCGGAGGAGACAGGAAGGATGGGATCCCTTGAAGGATCCACCAACCCGTATCTGATGGATGTGGTTTACAGAACTTTGTTTTGCCAGAGGAGACAGAAGGATGGGATCCCTTAAAGGATCCACCAATCCGTATCTGATGGATGTTGGGGTTACAGGAAGAAGAAGGAGAAGGGGTAAATATGTCACTTCACTACACCTTAAGGGTAGTTTAGGTATTTACAAAATATTTAACTCATGCTAACGGTGACTGACTAACGGACAGGGCTACTTGAAAGATATGGTAAACTACAAGGGGTGTTCAAGTAATTGTTTCAAACGTTGGGGAGACTAAGTAATTAGGCCATAGTACAGGGGGTGTCAAGTAATTTTCTCATATATATACTAAAAAGCCAAAATATCATTGGTGGTTTAAGATTTGCGCTTACACGCTGTTATCGTGACTTGGTATTAGCGCAGATGGCTAATACCGAGAATAGATGTGAGAGGGTAGATTGGTAGTTTTAGGTGTTTAAGTTATTTCTTTTAATTTTTATTTGTTTTCCTGTTTTACCCTTAAGTGGACAGATATATATTTGAAGTTTAGAGGAGAGACACACACATCGTGTGGCTCCCCAAGTCACATTCTCAACTTCTCTCTTCTCTCTCGTATTCTCTTCTTCTTCTTCTTCTTTTTCTCCATTAATTCACATGGTATCAGAGCTGTAAGGTCTGCTACAACCTTCGAAGATTTTTGCTTCTATTATCTGCAACATTCAATTGCAGATCTATTATTATTTTTTTTTAGGGTTTAAAGACCTGCGGTTTCTTCTATTTTCTGCTTGAAGGGGTGCAGCACCCTATGCTGTATTTTGGAGTTGTTTGTGGGACTGTTTAGAGACTAGTTCATGATTTAAATTAAGAACTAGGTCTATCTCGTTGTCTGAAGAATATTTGAAGGGGTTTTTCGATGAAGTGAAGGGTTTGTCAGGGTTTTGATTGAAGGTTCGATTGCTGCTGTCTCTGCTATCTGTATCGACTGTGTCAGGGATTTCTTTGAGGGGATCGATTATAATTTTTTGCTGCATATTTTGGGGAGATTAATTGCAGCCCTTGCTGCCTTTGTCAATATTTATCAGGGTTTTCTATCCCTTATCGATTTCTGTCCCTGCTGCCAATATTTTTTATTCTTTTCATCCTTCACTTCATCCCACACACAATGGGTGATGAAATAAAGTCTGCCGAAGGTTCCAAATCAGTCACAACTGAAATCTTTTCTTCCTCTTCAAATCGGATTACCGAGAAGAAGTTGGAGGGAGTTACAAATTTTTTACAATGGAAGAAAATTGTTAAGCTAGTATTGACTAGCCGTGATTAGCATCAACATCTCTTCAAAACTAAGCCTGAGAATGACTCTTCTTGGGAGACAGTTGATGCACGTATCTTGGGACAGATGTTGAATTCCATGGATCACCAAATTGTTGATTTGGTAACACACATTGATACAGTGAAAGAATTGTGGGAGTATCTTCATGTTTTGTACTCTGGCCAAAACAATCTGTCCCACATTTATGACTTGTCCCAGGAGTTCTACAAGGTTGATCGAAAGGGTCGTTCTTTGACCCAATACTTTGCTGATTTTAAGAGGATGTATGAAGAGCTCAATTCATTACTTCCTATCACTGCTGATGTGGAACAGATGCAGAACCAGCGGGAACAACTGGCTGTTATGGGATTTTTAGGAGGTCTTGGGAAAGAGTTTGATTCTGTTCGGTCCCAGATTCTTGGGGGTGACAAAGTTGCCACGTTATCTGAAACCTTTTCCAGGGTTCTTCGTGTTTCTCGTGAGACTACTACTGATGGTGATACTTGTTTGAGTTAAAATAATACCGCAAGCGTACGGGTCAATCGTAGCTACGGGTCGAACACGAGGAGATATACGCCACTCTATTTAATTAACTTAAAAGTAATGCAAAGTGGACCAAATTAAAGTGTTAAATTAAACTAATTAAACTAATGAAAATTAATGCATCATAACTCATAAGCATCTAACAAAATTAAGGGATTAAATTGGCATCCTAACACATGAGCATCTAACCTATCAAACTAAAGCGAATTGAAAGGAATAACAAAAACGTAGCCACACTTCATAATCACATAAAAAGAAATAAGGGAATAAAAGTGCATCCACATACCACAACCATATAAAAAAATAAAAAAATAGAGGCGGTAAGAAGAAGAAGATAGAGAGAGATAGAGGAAAGGGAGAATGAGATTAAGGGTTTAGGGAATGAGATACCTTGATGTGCTTGAATACTTGAATAAACTCACCATGTGCTTCCTCTTCTAAATCTCCATGTCTTGTCATCAACATAGGAACTTAGACTAGGAAGCTTTAAACTAAAACTATTACAACCATTAAACTAGACTTATGAAATCAAAACTAAGAACTTGAAATCAAAACTAAGAACTTAAGCCAAAAATAGGAAAAGAAGAGAAAATTTCACTAAGTGAATGAAATAAAAATTACACTAAAAAACTGAATTAAAATTGAACTAGAAACTAACTAAAAACTGAACTAAAAACTACTAACTCCTTACAACCCGGAGGGTAAGGGGTATTTATAAGAGGAAGAGAGGAGAAGAGAGAAGAGGGAAGTGTAGGAGAAATATTCCCTAAGAAAAGAGAATATTCTCTTCTCCTTCCTCTTTTACAATGCCTTGAATCCTAAGAAAAAAGAAAAAAATAGAAAGAAGAAGAAGAGAAAATTGTTTACATAGACCTTCTATTTCTAGAAAAGTAAACTTCCAATTCTAACAAGTGCTTCCTTTTCTTTGTAGATATCTTCTCAAGCAATAAAATCAAAGCATCTTTGATTTTTCAACTTTCCATAGGTGAGAGAATATCTTTCAAAATAAATCTATCCCAAATAGAATTCCAGAAGTGCCCTTGAGAAGTTGGAGGAGAGAGAGAGTAAGGGTGATGACTAGGATTCCTTGAATAATAAATAAAATACCCATTCTGTCCTTCAGAAAACGTGGAGCATGGGGTATTTATATAGGTCTCACCATTGTGTTCCTTTCGAAAAATCACACAAAATAGACCCAAATTTCATCCAATTCGGAGTTGGGGAGCCAAAGATATCTCAAGTTGAAGTTGGACTGTCTCGAGCCTTCCAAATGGAATCTTTCGGGTACAGTAAAGTAACTTCTGATAATTGCATTAAGGCCCCTAAAATCCGAACTTCCGCTTCACTTTGTCCCCATCCGACTGTCAATAATTATAAATAAACCCCTGCAGACCATTTTCACGCGTCGTTACGGAAACGGCCATAACTTCTTCGTTTCAACTCCGAATTAAGTATCGTTTGAACCATTGCGAAGCTGACTCGATGGGCTATGCATCCATTTATACTTCTAAAAAGCTTAAAAACATCTCCTTAGCATCATCTCCTTCATTTTCACATGAATTCACCTAAACCCTGAAAAGCACAAGAAAGCACCGAGTAACTCTGTCCAATGTGGTAAAATGTATAATTTATGCCCTAAAATTTCACACATAAATGTGCTCATCAATACTTCAGCCCTAGCTTCCTTTCCATCCAACCGTGGGCCCAACAGTGGGGCTAGTAGTGGTGGTACTCTGAAACCGGCAAAAAATAAAAAATAAAAAAATAAATTGAACTTTTGAAACCCGAGTGATTTTAGATTTTGGTTCAATATTTCCCATGCTAACCTCAAGCTATAGGCAGCATCACATCTTTTTCCTGTGCTTGGCATGCTGGTTTGATGGCCTGCGAAGCCTCTCTCTATCTTAGGCCGAATCCCAGGTAAGAATCCCATTTTATATGTATATATGTTGTATTTTTAATTAATTAGTGTATTAGGGGCAGAATAGTAATTCTTACCTAGTGGGACCCCGTACCAGAGCTACCTGTGTCGGGTCTGCTGGCTGGACAGGCTGCAAGACCTCCCCCTTAATTAAACTCAATGTAAGTATAATTTAAAATATATTGCTATAATGTTTTGTACAACCAAATAGAGTTAAAAGGGTATTTCAGTAAAATTGCCTTTGTGGGACCCAGTTCCCCAGTGGGGAATGTAATTCCGGACAGTTACCCATATCCAGATCATCCCTAATGTCGCATGACATCATTCTGTAGCTGGAATAAGGTAATAAATACAAAAGAATCAATTTTAGAAGTAATTTATAACCAAATGACCATTCTGCCCCTTAGTGGTTAAGTATCCTATATATATATAACTTCTCTTAAGTTATTTACAAACCACATTACAAGTTAGAGAAGCTGAAAAATCCGTTCCAGCTTGGAGAAGGAAGAAAGAAAAGGGAAAAGAGAAGAGAAGAAGAGGGATTAGAGGCTGTTCTTGAAGGCTTACCACCTACAACTGAACTTGAACTTGAATCTCCATTAGAAGTGATTTCAGCATCTGTTCTGCCTCTAATTTCTGGTAAGCCCTAAAAACTCTTGCTGTTTCCTTCTCTTTCTCCTCTTAATTTACTAGATTTCAGTCCAAGTGTACCTGAAATAAAAATTCTGCCATTAAAGCACTAAGTTTGAGCTCAAGTAATAAGAATCTTACCCAATTGCTTGCTGTCCTAATGCTATTTAGGCTCAATTATGCCTGAATTTCCATGACAGTACCTCTAATAAGCCCAATTTCTGTCCCCAATGACTAGTCCATGAACCTTAGATAAGAAATTTAGGTTTAATCGAAGAAATTCCTAAATTAACTAACTAATTATGAAATTGGAACCCAAAATAGATTGACCCACCTTGAATTAATGTTAAAACTCCTAATTTGGGCCATGGATGCGAAGATCTGGCCAACTGAAGCAAAACCCCCAAATTCGGACACTGACCCGGATGCTGTTGCAGGCCTAGGGGTGGTCGACCGGCTCACTGGAAGTCTGCATCCGGCTGCCCCTTTTTGTGTGATTGTTGGATTGATTCCTTAAGGTTTGACCTAGACTATTGCCCTCACTGATATATGATGTTTTGATGTTTATTTAGGACTGTTTTACTCCATTTTTGGTGAGGATTACTTGGCCTTTTGGGATTCTAACTGACTAGGTTTATCGACTATCTCAAATGAGAGAAGTAAAACAAAATTCAGAAACTTTGTTAAGGACAAAAACCAAATCCATAACTTGATGGCATCTGATCCAAGTAAGCAAGCGCTTCACAAACTGTTAGAAAAAATTCACAATCCAAGCATCATCCCAAATCCAATCAGATGCTCAACAGAATGCTCCACTTTTAGATCAAGTGATTGAAGAGGATCCTTTATAACAATTGTAAACCAATCCAAACCATCCCCCTCAAAATATATATATATATATATATATATATATATTCTACTAAGCGTGCATGTGCAAATACACGAGTGGCAAAATAGGAGGGGAGCTTGTGGAGACAAAGAGTTAAGGAATTAATTTGTAAACATGGTTAAGAGGTTTCCATGTATGAAATGGCAAGTCAAACATGGTGCTTCCAAATTGGACATAATCTCGTAACTCTTGATTAGACTTTCTAAAACTAATCATATTTTCTTCTCTCACAACTGTATTATAGTTATACTCCAGCGATATGAGTGATTAAGTTATGCCAATCAAGCTGTTAAATCTTAAAAGTTTATATCTTTTTCTTCCAATTGCTTGACCTTTGCACTTCCCTTCAATACAAGGAAACTCTAGGTTTTCCACCACAACTAATAAGAACAAGAAAAATGTTTCTCCACTGAATGGATGTTTCACCAAGCAGAAAAATCTCCTGATTTACCAATTACAGATTGTTAAGAGCAAACACAACACTTACATTGAAGTCTTGAAGGGATTAACCAGTCTGTATAATGCAAAGAAAAATTAGCAAGATATATAAGTAACTTATTAGAAAACGATGCCAATTACATCCCAAAATCACCTGTCTATGAATGAATCTGGTCAAGGTTTTGCATCCTAGAATACGAACACTCTCTTGCTGCTTTGTGGAGTCTCAAAGTCCAAGAGTTCAATTACAACAATCAGTAGACTGAGAGCGAAGTATGTCCTATAGAACAAAATGCATACATGAGAAATATACTTGAGATAATGCCAAAGAACTACCACCCATGGCCTAGCAGCAAAAGAATGCAAACAGACCCACCTTCCGGCAACTAAAATAGATACAGTATCAAGCATTTATGGATAAAATCTTCCCTAAATAAAGTAGTAAGAACAAAAAGGAAAGAAAAAAAATATTGAAAACTACTCGATAAGTCCAAATGAGGGGAATATTTAAATGACACCAAATCCGGGTCAAGCAAATGAGACTAAATTCACTTCTTGAGTTGCCTTGAGCCAGAAACGGAACTAACAGTAGTTGGACTTGGAAGTTCTAAGTAAAAAAGAAATGAGACTAGTTTCATAAGAACATTAAGTCCTAAATAAACTTTTTTTCTTTTTTCTTTTTTTAATTAAAAAAAACTGTATTCCACAACTAAAATTGAAGTAAACATCAAGAAAGATAAGAGGGGAAGAGAAAAGCATTAAACTTACATCTGCTCCTTGCATATGCGAAGCAGTTTATGGTATGCCTCTGTGATAATACTGACATATTTGATATGCTCAGACCTCAATTCTTTTGAGCACCTTTGTTCAAGATACTTGGCAATCTACAGCGAAGAAAAGAAGTCCAAAATAACCTCCAAGTAGAAACCATTGATACGGAAATAACGAAAGGAGGTTAAATTATGTTGAAAAAAGGGAGTACCTTTGCAATTCAGAGGGGGTTCTTGGCAGCATATTCACACAATTTAACAAGAGAAAATTGCTTGGACAACCCCTAGACTATTGCTCGTTTTCTTACTATCCCCAATTTTTCAAACAATTACTTGGACAGATTTTCTTCTTCTTCCTGCATCCAAAAAAAAAAAACCAGCAGCCACTTCTGCTGTTTCAAAAACCAATAGGGCATCCTCGAAGATTAAGCCCGAAATGGAGCCGACACCGCCTGTACTCTCGCATCCGTCTCTGGAGCCGATTCAACCTTCCAAAGTATCATATGCAAATTCTTTTTCTTTGGAGGCATGGTGAAAAGAATTTTAGCAGCAGTCATGAAATCCAGTTTCTCTAATTGATGATATACCTCATCATCCCTTATTGCAGCATCTTGTTATCGTTTTCATTGTTGTTTCTTTCGAAGACAGTGGAATTGTTGGAGCAGAGAGCCCTGGGATGGATGAGGCGTGCTACCCCTAAAAATTGGATCCAAGGATCTCCCACGCAAAATGTTCTGCCCATCTTATATCAACATTTCTGAACTGCACATGACACAGGTTCACTCCTCAAATTCAAGGAACGAAGAAACCAAAGCTTAAAACCAACGCTCTGGCTAATATCTTTCATCAATTATGCCAATCATGTGCAGCAGAAATTTGAGGAATGTAAGACACTAAATAATGGTTTATCAATGACTTTGAAATTCAAGGAACGCAATACTCGTGAGGAATGTAAAGAGGAAAAAGGCAAAATTGAGACCTAAGCACAGTATAAGGATTTAACAAAGAAGAAAAAAAAAATCTATGAACAGTTTTGGGTTATTTTGATTTGAAATTTGTTTAAGAAAAGAGGATTTTTTTCCTGAAATCGATTAGGGTGTCAAGTAATTGTTTGAACAGTCATGTTGCTGATTTGCAGATGTAATGCAGTACGGGGTACGGGCTGTGGGGTAAATTTGTCAATTTCACTGTTTTCTATTGAATATGTGATAAGGGTAAAATGGACTTCCTCATTCAACCACTAACAGCAAACTAACACCGTCAGATTTCAGGCGATGTCAAGTAATTGTTTGAAAAGTTGGGGATAGTAAGAAAACAGGCAATAGTCTAGGGGGTGTCCAAGTAATTTTCTCATTTAACAATTTTCCATTTAGGGGGTAGGGTGGTGGGGTAAATCTGTCAATTTCACTGTTTTCAATTGAATATGTGATAAGGGTAAAATGGACTTTTTCATTCAACCACTAACAGAAAACTAACACCATCAGATTTCAGGGGGTGTCACGTAATTGTTTGAAAAGTTGGGGATAGTAAGAAAACAGGCAATAGTCTAGGGGGTGTTCAAGTAATTTTCTCATTTAACAATTTTCCGTTCATATGGAGCACCCTTCTAAAAAATTACACAGCAAGATATCATTATCCAGGATGTTAAAAAGATAAGTAGGGCTACTCTGTTTTTATAAACACCATGTAACAAGAAGATAAATGAGTCTATCTCAAACAAGGATACAAGAGCTCAGAAGAAACCTTCCTCAGCTACTTACCTGCAGATATTTCAACCTTGCCTCAGCTATCTCCTCAGTTGGATTAATCATCCTACATCAGGATTAATCATCCTACATCAAAGGAAAAGGAAAGTAAAAATATCAGAGGAAACAGAGATTCCTTTTTCTTTTGTAAAAGGATGTCGAAATCACTCGTATGTCTTGTATTAATTCAGATTCTTGGTCCATTTGGCCAAGCAAACCACGAAGTCCTACGTTCAAGGTTCAGCTTGATTCACAATATGATCTACCTGGCTTCAAGCTTTGAAATTTTCACAATCAATAACTGCTCCCCTTTTCAGAGTTTAGACGCCAGCTGTTTCTAATAGGCAAACATAAGGCATATAGGCTGATAACAGCAGTTTTCTGATTGGCTGAGTAAAACAGTGATCGGCTGTTGCTTGTCCTACAGAAGGTTCAACCCAGTTACTTGATTCACAATATGATCTACCTGGCTTCAAGCTCTGAAATTTTCACAACCAATAACTGCTCCCCTTTTCAGAGTTTAGACGCAGCTGTTTCAACCTGTCAATTGAGAAAATATAGAACAATTTGCACTTAACTTGCCCTCAAATGAGACATACATAAAAAGAACTACAACACTGAATTAATATTAGAAAGAAAGAAATGAACAGTTCCATCATGCTTCAGAGCTTATAGAGAGCATTGGAAAATAAAATTTCACATAAAGCTGCTATTCAGACCTAATATAATAGGCAAACATAACGCATATAGGCTGATAACAGCAGTTTTCTGATTGGCTGAGTAAAACAGTGATCGGCTGTTGCTTTAAAGTACTAGTGAGTTTATTAACAAAGAGGAAACAGGCTGATAACAGCAGTTTTCTGATAGGAATAATGATGAAAACTCTGATCATAATAATAATAAAAAAAAAAACCCATCCATGCCTAGGGAGTCCACCAAATCATTAGTTGAAGTTGGGAAACCCAAGAATGATGCACCTGATGCAGCCGCCTACACCCCTGGTTTCTCTAAAATGTCACATATTGTCAAGGAATCTCTTACCCATGACCTCCAGCCTAAAACATGACCTCAAAAAAATGGACTACCCACTAGAGATGGTGGTGCAGTAAACGAGGATGAAGATCATGAAACAAAACCAAATATCATAGTTTCACCTGTGCACAATGTGACACAAATCATAAACAAACTGGTTTGACGATATTATGGAGCTATATTTGGGGGGGCAAGAGATGACCTATGTAACACAGAAGCAAATGGACTCCCAATACTATTATATCAACACCCATTATCAAGAATTCCATAACCGTGGCATAATTGGACTAAAGGTATCCTATCTTGAACCTATTAGGTTGTTTCTATGGGGTTAGACCCCTATTTTTTGACACCCCCGTTACCAAAATGTCAAAACAAAATGATAACCTCATATCAGTGTGGTTAGTAAAACCCCTCACCCAATCTATCAGTTTTTTTTTTGGTAAAAATCTATCAGTTCACATTGTAGAATAAATTAAAAGCTATCCATGTCCCGTTAGAAACCTCTATAAGAACCAAAAAAAGGTGGGGAGATGCAGAGTTGTATGAGCACATAACAATTGACCAATTTCAGGATTAATTACAGGCATACAATGTGAAAATCTGAGACAAATAAATACAAAATGCAATAGAATCCTTTACCAGTTAAAACAGTAAATAGAGTTCAGTACCAAGAAGCCCAAAGACAAAATTTTGACAAAGCACTACCCTCCAAAAAAAAAACAAAAAAGAAGTGGATAACTCATAAACAAGATTTCCTAGAGAAGCAAACGAGATAGGTTTTAAAAGATTAAAAGAGAATATTGAACTTGAGAAACCAAAATAAGATAAGCACTCAAGGCACAAAAAAGTAGTGGAACCAACAATTTCACTTGCGGAAGTGCCCAAGCCAAACAAAAATGAAGATGTGAACAAATACATACTATCACAATGTGAACATATACAACAAAAATTTATGCTATTGAAACATTTTACCCCAATTGAATGAACATAAACATAAATGAAGAAATTAGAAATACCTATAATAGGAACACTTATCTATAATAGACATTTACATATAATTTTAAGGAATAGAGCAGAGAAACCAAGTAACCATTCACCATGAACCGTTAGAAAACTAATCATTATTACCGAGTCAATAGAGTGTAATCTTTTTTTTCTCATCTTGGCCTAAGGTACCTCAGGTTGAGATCACTACCAACACAACACCACCCCTTGCTTCACATCTAACTACTTAATCAACCCAGTTGTGATCTGGCTCCCCCCTTTCACCATCATCTACAAGATTTATATCTGGTTCGTAGTCATCCAGTGTGGCATGCACAATCTGCGCAAAGTATAATTCCTTAAATCAAAAGAAATTCATGATTGAGGAACCCAATTAAACTTAAAATAGCCAACAGAAGCTTAAATTGGAAGTATATTCACAAGTAGAGAGACTTGATTATCAGACTCGCATGTATACATGAATGTGCATGCTTTAATCATAACTTGCTACGGGTTTACAAACTGTTGATCCTATGTAACTACTATTACATGTGTTAGCGGCAAACGCAGATAATGTTAGATGGACACATATCAAACTCAATGATCTCCTAGAACTAAATGCAGTCTGCAGACACACCCATACTATGTCAAACGTGCATGAATATGAGTAAACATGTCAAAAATCTAACAAGAGTGTGAAGTCTTGGAATGCCAGCCCTAGAACTAAATGCAGTCTGCAGACAACACATACTAAAGCATTAGAAAACCACTAACCTCATCAAAAACATCAAGAACATGTGAAAAATCTGCCATAAACCACACCTGAAATGTGAAAAATGAATTTGACTCAATGAGGAATTAGATGGAGGTAAATTTCAAAAATGATTGTGCTGATGTTGCGCTAACAAGAAAACATTACAACCAAAAAAAAAAAAAAATCCACCAACTACCATGGTTCAAAGGCATTGCAAACTTGATGCCCTCAAACAGCACTTGCTATAAGGAAAATTACTAGTACACCCGCTAGACTATTGCCATTTTTCTTAAAATACCCAAATTTTCAAACAATTACTTGACACTCCCTGAAACCTGACGTTGTTAGTCTGCTGTCAGTGGTTGAATGGAAAAGTCCATTTTAACCTTATCACATATTCAATAGAAAACAGTGAAATTAAAATTACCTATTTACCCTTCCTCTTCTTCTTCTAACTGCAACCACACTTCCTGCTGTAACCCACCCCTTTCATTGTTGAACCATTTGCTGCTGCTGTGGCAATTTGCAGACACCGGAGAAAAACGAAGCAAACAACCAGGAACATCCTACCAGGAAAACAAATCCAGAATCTAGAGCAAAAGCAAGTAGAGACCAGCGGAATTCAAAAAGTCCCTAACAGGAAAGTGAGATAGACCATGAAAGAGAAGTAAAACTGAAAAAAATATAGATATATATACTAAAAAGCCAAATATCATTGGTGGTTTAAGATTTACGCTTACACGTTAAAAGTTCCGGTGACATTGGCAGTTCTTATAGCTGCTTCGAGATCAAACCCTAAGCTGGAGGATTCAGTCTCTTCCGAAGCTTTCAAGGCCGCGTAAGAGTTCCAATCGGCAAGCAGAGACAAGGATTCCTTCTGATCAGTGTTACTCGGTCCCTTCTATAAACCAAGCTTGTGCAGTATTCTGCAAAATTCGAAGTAAGAGACGATGCCAAGGAAGAAGAAGAAAGTGATCCTCAGCTTCGAATCAGAAAATTAAGAAGCTGAGTGGAAAGCGTTCCAAATCGAGTGAGAGATCTGGTCCTTATGCACCGTTCAGTGTCATTATAATGCATAAAGAATCAAGAATATGATACTGAAGGACCTCAATTTTGGAGTTAAACATGTGGGGTTGTTCATTGCCTCACATCTAACTACTTCATCAACCCAATTGTGATCTCGCTACCTCCTTTTCACCATCATCTACAAAATTTATATCAGGTTCGTAGTTATCCAGTGTGGCATGCACAATCTGCGCAAAGTATAAATCCTTAAATCAAAAGAAATTCATGATTGAGGAACCCAATTAAACTTAAAATAGCAAAATTTTGAGATGTTCAAACAGAAGTTTAAATTGGAAGTATATTCACAAGTAGAGAGACTTGATTATCAGACTCACATATATGAATGCGCATGCTTTAATCATAACTTGCTACGGGTTTACAAACTGTTGATCCTATGTAACTACTATACATGTGTTAGCGTCAGACTCAGATAATGTCAGATGGATACATATCAAACACAATGATCTCCTAGAATTAAATGTGGTCGGCCCATACTATGTCCAACGTGCATCAATATAAGTAAACATATCAAAAATCTAACAAGAGTGCGAAGTCTTGGAATGCCAGCCCAAGAAACAAGGTATGAGCTACACCTAAAGCTATTTCAGAAGAAACTAATCTTGTTGTGGAAAGTATCCACCACAGCCCCTAATCATTCCTCTATTAAACATTTCCACATTGTTGCTTCTAATGTTAACCTGTTTTCCTTGTGCAGCTACTAGCTCCAAAGCTCAATTTCTTCGTATTGTGCCAGGAAACAAGTCATAAAACACTGGGCCCAATTGCCAACACATACTAAAGTATTAGAAAACCACTCACCTCATCAAAACGATCAAGAACATGTGAAAAATCTGCCATAAACCACACCTGAAATGTGAAAAATCAATTTGACTCAAAGAATGGAAGAAAAAGAAAAATAAATATGTGCATCTATAAGTGCAGAATGCCTATCAAGCTGTTAGTTTTTCAAAGTTTATATCTTTTGTTCCAATTACTCGATCTTTGCACTTCCCTTCAATACGAGGAATCTCCATGTATTCCACCACAACCAATAAGAACAAGAAAAAAGTCAACACAGTCTACCAACAATGGGTGAAAAATATAATTTAAGATCAGTTTCTCCAATGATTGGATGTTTCACCAAACAGAAAAATCTCTTGATTTCTCAACAACAGATTGTTAAGAGCAAACACAACACTTACATTGAAGTCTTGAAGGGATTAACCAGTTTGTATAATGCAAAGAAAAAGTAGCAAGATATATAAGTAACTTACTAGAAAACGATGCCAATTACATCCCAAAATCACCTGACTATGAATGAATCTGGTCAAGGTTTTGCATCCTAAAATACGAACACTGTCTTGCTTTGTGTAGTCCCAAAGTCCAACAGTTAAATAACAACAATCAGTAGACTGAGAGCGAAGTATGCCCTATAGAACAAAATGCATACATGAGAAATATATTTGAGATAATGCCAAAGAACTACCACCTATGGCCTAGCAGCAAAAGAATGCAAACAGACCCACCTTCCAGCTACTAAAATAGATACAGTATCAAGAACTTATGGACAAAATCTTCCCTAAATAAAGTAGTAAGAACAAAAAGGAAAGAAAAGAAAATCTTGAAAACTACTCTATAAGTTCAAATGAGGGGAATATTTAAATGACTCCAAATCTGGGTCAAGCAAATGAGACTGAATTCACTTCTTGAGTCGCCTTGAGCAAGAAACGGAACTAACAGTAGTTGAAAGTTCTAAAAAAATAGGAAATGAGACTAGTTTCATAAGAACATTAAGTCCTAAATAAACTTATTTTCTTTTTCTTTTTTTAAATAAAAAAAAATTTATTCCACAACCAAATTAAAGTAAAAAAGAAAGAAAGATAAGAGGGGAAAAGAAACCATTACACTTACATCTGCTCCTTGGATATGCACAGCAGTTTATGGTATGCCTCTCTGATAATACTAATATATTTGATATGCTCAAACCTCAATTCTTTCAAGCACCTTTGTTAAAGATACTTGGCAATCTACAGCGAAGAAAAGGAGACCAAAATAACCTCCAAGTAGGTTAAATTTGTTAGGTTTTAGAGGAGAAAGAGAAGAGAGGAGAAAAGCTCCAAGGGAGGCAAAGTTCAAACACGATTTGGTGTAATGTGTTATGTCTCTCAACTTGAGACAAACAGCCTTATATTGAGAAGAATATCTAATTACACTCAGGCCCTTAGCCTAATACAAATAGCACATAAAATACATAAGTAAGTGTCTAAGTACAAATATACCCCTGAAACTAAGTACTCTTAACACTCCCCCTCAAGTGGGTGGTATATGTCATACATACCCAGCTTGTCTAACATAAAACTGAAGTGATGAGAACTAAGTCCTTTGGTGAATATGTCTGCCACTTGTTCACTTGTCTTCACAAAAGGGTACAAATAGTCTTAGACTCTATTTTCTCCTTGATGAAGTGCTGTCAACCTCAACATGCTTTGTCCGGTCATGTTGGACCGGATTATGTGCAATACTTATGGCTGCCTTGTTGTCACAAGTATAGACTCATGGGTTCTGTCGTCTCAAACCCCAATTCTTGGACAAGTTTCTTCAACCACAAGATTTCACACACACCATGAGCCATGGCCCTAAATTCGCTTCAGCCTTGACCTAGCTACCACAGTTGCTTCTTGCTTCTCCAGGTGACTAAGTTTCCCCAACAAATGTACATGATCCGGAGGTGGACCTTATCGAAATAGACCCGGCCCAATCGCATCTGTATATACTTCAATTCTCAAGTTACCATTCCTAGAAAAGAGAAGACCCTTTCCGGGACATGACTTCAAGTACACGAGGATCCTGTAACTGCATCAAGATGTCCCACCTTGGGTGCATGCATAAACCGACTCACCACTCCTACAGATAGGTAATGTCAGTCCGGTGAGGGAAAAGATTAACTTGCCTACTAATCTCTGGTATTTTTCAGCATCCACAAGCGGTTTACCACAATCTTCCCCTATCGTGATTCGCTCAATGGGGAGGAGGCTGGTTTACATCCCAAGTAGCTGTCTCTGTAAGGAGATCAAGAACAAACTTCCTTTGACAAACATTGATCCTTGCTTGGATCTAGAAACCTCAATCCCGGAAATACTTGATGGACCGAGGTCCTTGATCTCAAACTGTCGAGACAAGTAAAGTTTAAGCTTTGAGATTTCGGCTTCACTATTTCCCGTGACCACAATGTCATCAACATAAACAATGAGAGCCGTAATAGTGCTGTCCTTCCTTTGTATAAACAATGTGTGATCAGCTTGACTTTGAGTATATCCGTTTTGCGGAGAGCTTGTCTAAATCTTTCAAACCAAGCCTTAGGAGACTGTTTGAGTCCATAAAGAGCCTTCTAAGACGACACACTTTCCCACTGTCACCGATGCTTGAACCTGGAGGAGGATGCATATACACTTCTTCTTCTAGGTCACCATGTAAGAATGCATTCTTCACATCCAGTTGGTACAAAGGCCAATCAAGATTTGCTGCCATTGAGAGAAGTACCCGGATGGAGTTGTGCTGGCCAGGAGCAAAGGTTTCCGAAAGTCGATGCCATACACCGTGTATAACCCTTAGCGACAAGTCTTGCCTTATATCTCTCCACGGTACCATCAGACTTGAACTTGACTGTGAATACCCATCTGCACCCAACGGGACTCTCCCTTTAGGGAGCTCAACAAGGTCCCAAGTATGATTCTTCTCAGTGCCAACATCTCTGTGTTCATTGCTTCTCTCCATTTTGGATCTGCCATAGCCTCGCCTACATTCTTGGGAATAGATATGGAGGAGATAGCCACAGAGAAGGCTATACCTGTAAGGGAAATAGAATCATAGGAAACAAACTTGCATGGGATTAGTACATGCCCGAGTTCCCTACGGTGGCAATAGGAAGGTCCAAGTCCGAGGATATAGGGGTAGAAGAAGGTATACTGTCTCGATGGATGGAGACTCGGGATGAGGTGATGAAGAAGGATTTTGGCGGGTCTTCTTTATAGGCAGCCGTGAAGCGGGATTTCTCCTTTCCTTCGTATACACCAGTAGCTCCCCTTGTTCTCTGTTCCTCTGTACACCTGGGTGCTCCCCCTCAACTACATTCTCTATACAAGGCCCCCTCAGCAGAACTTCTCTTTCCTTGTCAATCGAAAAGGTGAAATAGGAACAGGATAGGAGATAGGAAGTGAGGCAGACTGGGAACCTCTTCACCGAATACCACTACCAAGCGATAAACACTCCCCCGAAGAGGTGATGAAAAAAAGGTATGGTTTCAAAGAAACGGACATCTCTGAGAGAAGCCACCGACGAGTGGGAGGATGATAGCATTTATATCCTTTGGAGGTGGAGGAATACCGAGAAAGATGCGCTTGAGCCTTAGGATCCATTTAGTGCGGGCAGATTTGCTAACATGTACATAACAAATACAACCAAACACCTTTGGAGGGAGAGAGAATGAAGAAGACCGTGAGGGTAGGACAGCAAGAGGAACTTGAAATTGTAAGACACTAGACGGCATGCGATTAATAAGAAAGACAAGGTGAGTAGAGCATCGGACCAAAAGTTTTGGGAACATGCATGGTAAACCAAAGGGACCTAGCCACTTCGAAGGTGGCGATTTTTCTTTCAGCCACCCCATTTTGTTGTGGGGTATCAACACGAACCACTGATGAATAATGCCATGGTCGAAAAAAGGTTTCCAAACCACTATACATATACTCCCCACCTTTCGAACGAACAATTTGGATCCGGGTTTGAAATTGGGTATACACTAACTCATAGAATTTGTAAATGCAACATATACATCACTTTTATGTTTCAACAAGTACACCCAAGTAACCCGAGAATAATCATCAATAAAAGAGACAAAGTAGCGGAAGCCACGAAAGAGGTAACAGGGGAAGGCCCCAAACATCGGTATGTAGTAAGATGAAAAGGTGAAGTCGATCTATTACCATTGGATGTATAAACTGTTTTACAACTTTTGGCAATAGACAAGGTTCACAATGAAAAACATGAGAGGCTGGAAAGGAAGTAAACAAGTGAGGTAATGTTTCCTCATAACAAAAAAGAAGGGTGTCCCAACCGACGATGCCAAAGCAAAATATCCTCTTGAGTACGTCCACCTTCTAGCCCACAAACATAGGATTGAGGTTGTACAACGGAGGAAGCACCGCTTCCAAAACATATAAGCCATCGCTTCAGGACCACCGCTAATCACCTTCCTCGTCACCAAATCCCGAAAAAGACAATGGGTAGGAAAGAAGGTGACAAAGCGGTTCAAAGATTTAGTCAATTGGCTAACGGAAAGAAGGTTAGTAGCAAAGTTGGGAACATGAAAAACAGACTTGAGGGTAAGCAAGGTGTAACCTGGATATCTCCCTTACCGTGAGATGGAAGAGAATGTACCATCGGCAATTTTTACTTTATCTTTCCCGAGAACAAACGAGTAGGAATTATACAGTGGGACCTACCGGTCGTATGATCCGTGGCGCCCGAGTCAATAACCCAAGGTGTGATGCGGAGGAGGAAGAGGCCTGTAGTACTGAGAAGTAGGAGCTGCAGTGAACCGTCGTGGGCTACAACCTGACGAGGCAAGAATGTCGATGTACGGGGAAAGGGAGGATGAATCAGCTTGATGACCCCAACTGAGCCTTAGGCCCCTTTTTCCATTGTCCCTTCATCCCCGAGTGGAACCACGTGGGGCTTCCTGGAGATCCCAACAAGTCCTTTGTATGTCCGGGTTTACCACAATGGTCACATAAGAATCGGCTCTTCGAAGACCCCTTAGCAGCCCCCTTATCGGCTCCCTTAGTGGAGTCCGAGGATGGAAGAAACAAGAGCGGGCGCTCATAGTGGTGTTGATACTAGTCTCCATGGCACCCCTACGGGTTTCCTCGCTCTGTAGATATCCACACACCTCCTCCATGAGGGAAGACTAGGTCGGCCAGGATTTGTACCCTTAGAGGCTCAAATTCAGGATTCAGGCCACCAAGAAGAAATAGTACCCTCTCCTTCTCAAACAACCTGTGTACCTTGACTTCATCATCGGACACAATCGAAGATCTCTATAGTGATCATACTCCTCCCACAGCCCACAACAAGACAATAGTAGTCGAGAGATGCTTCTATCACCCGGCGTAGGCTAACAATCTGTTGGAGAAGTTGGTACACCTTTGTAGAGTCTCCAACACGATCAAAGATACGGGCTACACTGTTCCAAATATCTTTGGCGCTCTTTACCCATAAACCTCCGTCCAATCTCGGGCCATTGAGAAAAGAAGCGAGCCATCACCATGAGTTCTCGTGTCCCATTTGGAATACCCTGCTTCGGTAGGAAGAGGTGCCTTGATGTCGCCATTTATGTACCCCATCTTTCCCTTACACCTAAGGATCGCTTTCATGGATCGAGACCAATCTAGGTAATTGGTATTGTCCAACTTGACAATGGGAAGCTGCACATTGGTGTTCTCATATGAAGGGACAGAGGATGATGCAAGAAGTGGGTCTACGACAAAGGCAAGGCTGTTTCCTCATTTTTGTCACCCATATTTAACTCAAATCAAATGCTTAATAAGTCCAAACAACAGTATTTCAACCACAGCCATCTGCTCCTTGAACACAAAAAGAAAACAGTACAGAGACCAGAAAAACTGAAAAAAGGCTTGTAAAACCCAAACGAAGCGAACAGCAGCGCGAGCAACAAGGGTAAGTCTTCCTTACCCAAAACGATGCTGTATGGCCCAAAGAAAGCAGCAAACAAAGCTCACACTAAGAGCTGGATCACTCAAGAGCTCGGCTGCGGAACCGGGAGAAAAACTGCCGGCCGAAACTCGATTCTCTCCTCTCGATGCTACCAGCGACTGAGAGGACCAAATGATAGGGAAGAAGACTTCCAAACGATGCTAGAGCATCTGGTTGCTCCCTATTTGGTTGTCAAACAAGGAAGGAGAAGCTTGGTGAAGATACCCCAAGGTTTCCTTTGCAAACCAAAGAAGAACAAGGGGATTGCAGCTCACTCCAGCCTTCCACACAACCTTCAAACTCCGGAAGAAAGTGCTTTGATACCATGTTAGGTTTTAGAGGAGAAAGAGAAGAGAGGAGAAAAGCTCCAAGGAGGCAAAGTTCAAACACGATTTGGTGTAATGTGTTATGTCTCTCAACTTGAGACAAACAACCTTATATTGAGAAGAATATCTAATTACACTCGTGCCCTTAGCCTAATACAAATAGCACATAAAATACATAAGTAAGTGTCTAAGTACAAATATACCCCTGAAACTAAGTACTCTTAACAATGTTGAAAGAAGGGATTAACTTTGGAATTCGGAGGGGGTTCTTGGCCTCATATTCACACAATTTAATAATTTTCCGTTTATTTGGAGCACCCTTCTACAAAATTACACAGCAAGACATCATTACCCTGGATGTTAAAAAGATAAGTAGGACTACTCTGTTTTTATTAACACCCTGTAACAAGAAGATAGATGAGTTTATCTCAAACAAGGATACATGACAACCCTACAAACTAGATAGGAAAACACATCTGTATATGTACTCTCTCTCTCTCTCTCTTATCTGGGAAAGTCAATGTTTCTATCACAAAATCATGTGGTACCTTTCTATTCAGAAGAGCTCAGAAGGAACCTTCCTCAACCACTTACCTGCAGATATTTCAACCTTGCCTCAGCTACCTCCTCTGTTGGATTAATCATTCTACATCAAAGGAAAAGGAAAGTAAAAATATAAGAGGAAACAGAGATTCCTTTTTCTTTTGTAAAAGGATTTCAGAATCACTTTTATGTCTTGTATTAATTCAGATTCTTGGTCCATTTGGCCAAGCAAACACGAAGTCCTACAGAAGGTTCAACCCAGTTACTTGATTCACAATATGATCGACCTGGCTTCAACCTCTGAAATTTTCACAAGCAAGAACTGCTCCCTTTCAGATGCAGCTGTTTCAACCTGTCAATTGAGAAAATATAGCACAATTTGCACTTAACTTGCCCTCAAATGAGACATACATAAAAAGAACTATAACTCATAATTAATATTAGAGAGAAAGAATTGAACAGTTCCATCATGCTTCAGAGCTTATATAGAAAGAATTCGAAAATAAAATTTCACATAGAGCTGCTATTGAGACCTAATATAATAGGCAAACATATGGCATATAATTCTTTTAATAAGAAAAAGATACTGAGTAAACCAGTGATCGGTTGTTGCTTTAAAGTACTAGTGAGTTTATTAAAGAAGAGGATATAGGCCGATAACAACAGTTTTTCTGATAGTAATAACAATGAAAACTCGAATCATAACAATAATAAAAAATATTTAAAAAAATAAAAAAAATCCATCCATGCCTAGGGAGTCTGCCCTTCTAGTTTCTCTAAAATGTCACATATTGTCAAGGAATCTCTTACCCATGGCCTCCAGCCTAAAAACATTGTTAGAATCACCCTAGCTTACCACATGAATAGAATTAAGCTTCTTCATTATTCTAGCAAATTAGAAGTTAATCATTGTTATATGGATACAGCTCCAGCCTTATTTTGGTCACATTTGCCTTGGAAAAGAGTAATGGCTATAAAGAACACTCATCTTTTTTCAGCCCTTTCTGCACCTTCAAAATTGATATTTCCAAAATCTGATCCTTCCTATATTGCCTCAAATGAACAAAGAAAGAGAGGGAGAAGAGAAAATAGAGTTGATTTGAGAGGGAGCAAAACAAAAACAGTCAATGGCAAATATTTATATAGAGGAGGTGACAACTGAGATACATGCCAACTGTAGTTCCGTACAACTACGTAAGCTGCATAATCACCACGCACAATTTTACACACATCTTGCCAGGCCAACTAAGGATTTTAATCTCAAATTGGTTCTAAAAACCTATCAAGTTTCACACATAAAACAATGTAGACAAGGATGAAGGTGCCAATAATATGAGCTGCCAAACCCACACCTTTTCTGTAGCCATCGGCGATCTCCTTCGCCCCACCACCATACTGCATATAGTAAGACTTTTGGAAGGCCTCTACTAGCCCTACACCACACATTGCACCAAAGCACTCTACCACAATGTACATCACAGCACGGATTAGTGACACTTTATGGGCTAAAAAAAGCACAAACGTCACTGCTAGGTTAATATGCCCTCCTGTAAACACAAACGCACACAACTGTTTATAATCAAATTGTAAACAACAGAAAACAGAAAACAGAAAAAGAAGCAAGAAAATGGATTACCCACCAGAGATGGCAGTGTAGTAAACGAGGATGAAGATCATGAAACAAAACCAGATATCATAGTTATGTCCCGGATGATAAGGGAAAATTTGAGAAGCGGTTATGAGGTGCCAAGCGTCGAGAAGGAAATAAAAAGAATACCAAAAATTTAAAAACAAATAAGAAGTTAGTGATTAGTTCGAGTTACAGTGAAGCAGTCTTGAATGAAATGAAAATGGCGGTGGCTAGAGATACAGGTCCGAGTGAAGTAGAGTACCTCAACGAGAAAACCTCAGCGTTTTGACGATGTAGTTGATGGCTTCTCCGCCTGAAATTTTTTTTGCAGTGCGGGGCTGCAAGTTTGAGCTTTGATTGGTTGAATTAGGTGAAAAGCACCAGGTGGAGCCAGACCTTTGGGGTTGGTCTTGGGCCTGTTAAAAATTCAACAAAAAAACATCAGAAAACATCCTCAACGAGTAAGCAACGAAGAGAAAAGAGGAAGAAGGAAGAAATTTAATTGAGGCGGCAAGCAAAAATCCCGGTTGTCCCAAGAAGTAGCGACTAAGTAATTTCCCTTGGGACTGAAACAAGAACTTTGAACTCTGTGCCATAGGAAAGAACAAAGATTATTAAATTGCAAGCAGTTAAACATAGAAGAAAGCACTGTGATGGCTGCTATAGTAAAGGAGGGATTGCGGTAGAAGAAGATGCGCAGGACAGGCCTGTTTTCCTGAATCAATTTCTTCTACCTTTGGTTCTGGTGTTTTCAAAATTGAGCGGAACTTCTATCTTCTTCTGTGGTTGGGTTAACCTGGTCTCGGAAACAGGAGGAGGGCCTTCGTTGGTGGATGAGAAGAACCACCTCCTTAGCTTCGAAGGAGGAGTTGAAGTGACATTGATGATGGAAGCAGAAAAAGGGTTTTGGTCTTCTGCAATTCGGAGGGGATAGCAGGTTGCGGGGAGTATAGAGGGAAGCGAATCTTAACAGAGTTTGCAATTTGGAGGAGAGAGCAGGTTGCGGCGAATATGCATAGCACTTACTCCTTTAGCAATTTCCAATAAGCAGTCTTCAACGAAGGTCAGGAGTGAAATGTTCAAGTTTGACTCTTGCTGTCCTACCAATTCAATTGTTGCCTGAAGAGACTTCCTCAAATGCCTGTTTAGATCACTGATAATCCCAATTTCGGAGACTACAGCTCCTGTTCTGAGTTGCCGAGCCAAAGCATTAGCAATCTGAACAATATCAAATTTAATTTGTGGATCATGTGCAACATTTTTGTGATCCACATGTCGAATGACAACAGCTAGAATCAACTGCTCATTTCTTGTATGTAAGCAATGCTGAGACAACCAAAATTGGAGTAAAAATAAACAAATATTACAAGATTCAGATAAGGAAGAAATATTTGGAGGGGGAATAAGTCGGGTACAGAGATGTATAAACATGAAATGTGAGAATTTCAAATGAGAATATAAATGTTGTTAAACCTAAAAATCAATGCTTAGAAATTAGAATATAAGACTCACAAGGAACAAGACCAAATAGAACCAGGAAGCCCAATGCTCAACCCTACTGTATGATCACCGGGCAAAACACTATCTTTCACCCATGCAGTGATAATAACCAAAACACTATCTTTCATTATCATTATTACCCAAACACTTAAAATTTTCAGAAAGGAAAACCCAAACTGCAGAGATTCAACTGACAGAAGAATCAGAGAGCCTATGAATCCAACCCAGAGAACAAAATCAATCTAAAAAAATCTATAAAATTCAAAACCAAAGATGCAGTCAGAGTATATATGCAAACCACAACCTTTTGAAAACCCAGAATTCGTTCAAAATGAATAGTGATTACCAATCTACAGGCAGTGATTGAAGTTTCCACTGCCCCATCTTTCCAAGTCAACCGATAACTTAAAATTTTTCAAAAACAAAGAAACCCAAATACAAAGATCCCGTCTGAGAGAATAATCTAAAAACCAACAAAACTGCACTAACGTAGATCAAAATCAATCCAATAATCAACCAAACTGAAAACCCCAAAGCTGCAATCAAGGTATAGACATTTGTATAGAATTTAAAGGAAAAAAAAAAATTCAGAGGAACACACAAAATAAATAAATTAGATCAATGTCCAGATGCCGAGACTTACACACCCAATAACTTAAATTATCAAAAACCACGAGAAACCCAAATGCAGACATCCCGTCTGAGAAAAGAATCAGCAATTAAATCAACTAAATTGAAAACTCGAAAGCTGCAATCATAGTAACGACATTTATGACATATACCAAAAACCCAGAAGAACCCAGTATGTATAAATCAAAAACCAATAACAACGTCCAGATTTAATCAGAATAGAACATAAAACTTTTCATTAAGCTATATACATACTTTAAAAAATAAAAATAAAAAAAAAAAAGGACAGCAGATTTTACGAGTGTCTAGACAGTATATTCCCATCCATAAATTAAACGAGTGTTCCCCGTGTAGCGATGTAATGGTAGAAATATACAAATAAAGGTCCCTCATCTGATAATTAAAATAAATACATTGATTTATCTGAAAGAGAAAAAGTATATTACCTGGAAACGGAAGAGCAGCCAGAGAATCCATCTTCTGTCTCATCACAGATCAAGTAGTCAGCTCTCTCTCCCTCTCCATCTCTTCTGTTCAGTGCCTCCTTGGGGGAAGGCAGAGGCCAATCCCCTGAATAAGCACAATCATACAATTTATGTGCTTTGTAAATTAAGCTATGATATGTAATTTACAGAAATGATGAAGAAAGAGAAAAGCATAGGTACATATGCATTAACATAATTGCAGAACAACCCACCCCCCGCATAAAAAAATTGAAACAGAAGAATGCTGACTTACAGCTACTGATTAGGTTACCCCTCTCCCTTCCAAGCATTTCGAATTACTCTCAATCTTTCATGCATATTTGTAGGCAAAATAAGAGTTCTGGAATTCTCAATCAGTGATTTTGAAACACCCAGTCAAAAAATTAGAAGCATATATTGCTGTCTGATTATAAAAGAACAAAGCAAAGCATTAATTGCAAAATAATTCTGATGGAGAAAATTGTTTGCATTTCTACCATAAAGTGCTTAAATGATTTAAAAGTTAAGGAATTACAAAAAAAAGCTCGAAAACATCTAGAACAGTTTGAACCCCACAAGAAATCCGAAAGAGAACATTCTTTTTATATTCATTTTTAAACAATGACAATGTTTTAGTAAGACATATATGCATGGTCAACAAACAGGTGAATTGACAACCATATAAGTACACATTTCAATGGACATTCCTGCTTCAATGTACCAGATAACATTGATCAGAGTTTTTGAGTGCCTCCATCCATAATACATCGATAGCATTCACAAAATATAAATTGAAACCACAACTTACTATACTTTCAGACAAAGAGGTAGTCTTGCATTATATTTTAGCTGGTAAAGGCAACATTCGTAATGGCCTAATTTCAAATTTACTTTGTAATCTCTCCCTCCATGAAGCATTCATATAGCGTAACTAAAGAAGACACAACTTGGTTGATTATTGCATAAGGCCGAAAAGAAGCACAATAGATAAAAGCTAAATGTGATCAGCAAAAATAAACCAAGAAGATCCCTTTATCAGTTCCACATGCTTAGACATTCCAACTTTCTTGGCAGAGATGCTAGGGTTCTAGAGCCGTTTTATCTACTCTAGGCTCACATTATCTATACTGACTGGTTTTCTATCCAAATGTGTCAGTGGACTTCCTAGAAACAGGTTGCTTCTGACCCACCTTTCAAGAGCCTCTCTCACCTTTGTTTCCATGGCCACAGATTCAGTTGGGAATTTGCTGTGGAACTGTCACATATATTGACTAAGAGGGAGATCTGAAAGAAAATTGGGCTCTGATAAATCTGTTTCTTCCATGGAAAGATAGAGAGATATAACCTTATGACCTACGGTTCTACTTCTACATTATCTGTTTGACTAAGAGGGAGTTCTGAAAGGGAATTGAGCTCTGGTTAATCTGTTTCTTCTATGAAGAGAGAGAGAGAGAGAGAGAAACTTATGTCCTACGGTTCTACATTCTCTTTGGCTAGACAGCTTCAAGCAAGCTTTTCCCTCTAACCGACATCTACTATAGTTCTCCAGAATTTACAATGGTAGGCTCAACAGACCAAGTAGAGGCATCGCTGTTAACATCTTAATATAACGTCATACCTACAAGCTCGAATTCATCTTGATCTGAAATACTTTCATGAATAAAATTGTAGGTAGTACAAGCTTCATTTCATGGGAAAATTCATGTTGCGCTTCACCAGTCCATGACAAAGCAATGCCAACATTTGGAAGGAAATACAGGTGCAGAGGCATGATGTAGTATCCCAAAGGAACATTTGGCTGCAGATCAGCTGAAGAAATACAGAGATTCCAGAATTTTTGTTTTGGGGATATGAGGAAAAGGGAAAAAGAGAAGAATTGAGTGTCTAATATGGCACACCATTTGAGATATATTTTTAAAAAAATTAACAAAGAGAAGCCAATTCTTGGAAATAAAGCTTCCATGCTATGTAGGATGGCATCCACAAAACATTAACCTTAGGAACTTGAGAGAGAGGGAGAGACCGGCTGGCTTAGTCAGTGAGGTCTTGTGTCTGTCATTGCAAAGATCATCAATCGCTTCACCTGTGCACAATGTGACACAAATCATAATCAAATTGATTTGACGATATTATGGAGCTATTTTGGGGGGGTGGGGTGGGGGGGCAAGAGATGACCTATATAACACAGAAGCAAACGGACTCCCAATACTATTATATCAACACCCATTATCAAGAATTCCATAACAGTGGCATAATTGGACTAAAGGTACCCTATCATGAATCTATTAGGTTGTTTCTATGGGGTCAGACCCCTATTTTTTGATACCCCTGTTACCAAAATGTCAAAACAAAATGATAACCTCATATCAGTGTGGTTAGGAAACCCCCCCCCACCCAATCTATCAGTTCTTGTTTTTGGTAAAAATCTATCAGTTCACATTGTAGAATAAATTAAAAGCTATCCATGTCCCGTTAGAAAACCTCTATAAGAACCAAAAAAAGGTGGGGAGACACGGAGTTGTATAGAAACATAACAATTGACCAATTTCAGGATTAATTACAGGCATAAAATGTGAAACTCTGAGACAAATAAATACAAAATGCAATAGAATCCTTTACCAGTTAAAACAGTAAATAGAGTTAAGTACCAAGAAGCCCAAAGACAAAATTTTGATAAAGCACTACTCCAATAAAAAAAACAAAAAAGAAGGGGATAACTCATAAACAAGATTTCCTAGAGAAGCAAACGAGATAGATTTTTAAAAAATAAGAGAGAATTGAATTTGAGAAACCAAAATAAGATAAGCACTTAAGGCATGAAAAAGTACTGGAACCAACAATTTCACTTGCGGAAGTGCCCAAGCCAAACAAAAATGAAGATGTGAACAAATACATACTATCACAATGTGAATATATACAACAAAAATTTATGCTTTTGAAACATTTTACCCCAATTGAATGAACATAAACATAAATGAAGAAATTAGAAATACCTATAACAGGAACACTTATCTATAATAGACAGTTGCATATAATTTTAAGGAATAGAGCAGAGAAACCAAGTAACCATTCACCATGAACAGTTAGAAAACTAAACATCATTACCGAGTCGATAGAGTGCAATCTTTTTTTTCTCGTCTTGGCCTAAGGTAGCCCAGGCTGAGATCACTACCAACACCAACACCACCCCTTGCTTCACATCTAACTACTTCATCAACCCAATTGTGATCTGGTTCCCCCCTTTCACCATCATCTACAAGATTTATATCTGGTTCGTAGTTATCCAGTGTGGCATGCACAATCTGCGCAAAGTATATATCCTTAAATCAAAAGAAATTCATGATTGAGGAACCCAATTAAACTTAAAATAGCAAAATTTTGAGATGTACAAACAGAAGCTTAAATCGGAAGTATATTCACATGTAGAGAGACTTGATTATCAGACTCGCATATATACATGAATTGCGCATGCTTTAATCATAACTTGCTACGGGTTTACCAACTGTTGATCCTATGTAACAAATATTACATGTGTTAGCGGCAAACGCAGATAATGTTAAATGGATACATATCAAACTCAATGATCTCCTAGAACTAAATGCAGTCTACAGACACACCCATACTATGTCAAACGTGCATTAATATGAGTAAACATGTCAAAAATCTAACGAGTCTGAAGTCTTGGAATGCCAGCCCTAGAAACAAGAAATGAGCTACACCTAAAGTTATTTCAGAAGAAACTACTCTCGCTGTGGAAAGTACCCACCACAGCCCCTAATCATTCCTCTATTAAAACATTTCCACATTGTTGCTTCTAACTCTAACCTGTTTTCCTTGTACAGCTACTACCTCCAAAGCTCAATTTCTTCATATTGTGCCAAGAAACAAGTCATAAAACACTGGGTCCAATTGCCAACACATACTAAAGCATTAGAAAACCACTCACCTCATCAAAACCATCAAGAACATGTGACAAATCTGCCATAAACCACACCTGAAATGTGAAAAATCAATTTGACTCGATGAGGAATTAGATGGAGGAAAATTTAAAAAATGATTGTGCTCATGTTGCGCTAACAAGAAAACATTACAACCAAAAAAAAAAAAAAAATCCACTAACTACCATGGCTGAAAGGCATTGCAAACTTGATGCCCTCAAACAGCACTTGCTATGGGGAAGGTTACTTATACACCCCTTAGACTATTGCCATTTTTCTTAAAATACCCAAATTTTCAAACAATTACTTGACACCCCTGAAACCTGACGTTGTTAGTCTGCTATTAGTGGTTGAATGGAAAAGTCCATTTTATCCTTATCACATATTCAATAGAAAACAGTGAAATTAAAATTACCTATTTACCCTGCTTCTTCTTCTTACTGCAACCACACCTCCTCTTGCAACCCACCCCTTTCATTGTTGAACCATTTGCTGCTACTGTGGCGATTTGCAGACACCGGAGAAAAACGAAGCAAACAACCAGGCACATCCTACCAGGAAAACAAATCCAGAATCTAGAGCAAAAGCAGGTAGAGACCAGCGGAATACAAAAAGTTCCTAACAGGAAAGTGAGACAAAGTCATATCTCTAGAACATGAAGTAAAACTGAAATATATATATACTAAAAAGCCAAATATCATTGGTGGTTTAAGATTTGCGCTTACACGTTAAAACTTCCGGTGACGTTGGCAGTTCTTACAGCGGCTTCGAGATCAAACCCGAATCTGGAGGATGCGGTCTCTTCCGAAGCTTTCAAGACCGCGCAAGAGTTCCAATCGGCAAGCAGAGACGAGGATTCCTTCTGATCAGTATTACTCGGTCCCTCCATAAACCAAGCTTGTGAAGTATTCTGCATAATTCGAAGTAAGAGACGACGCCAACGAAGAAGAAGAAAGCGATTCTCAGCTTCGAATCGGAAAATTAAGAAGCTGAGTGGAAAGCGTTCTAACTCGAGTGAGAGATCTGGTCCTTTCGCACCGTTCAGTGTTATTAATGGCGTCTCTCTCGGTGAGAGCCTATTGGAGATGTTTGATTTTTCGAATCGGAAAAAATTGCTGGAACTGAAACGGGTATGAGCCGTGTGAATGAGAAGAATCACCTCCTCAGCTTCGAAGAAGGAGTGGAAGCGATATTGATGATGGTTATGCAATTCGAAGGAGAAAGCAGGTTGCGGCGAGTATAGATGGGAGAGAGTTTGTCTAATTGTCTCATGACTCTAGATATTTTCCGGTCAGGATTATAGCAATTCAGAATTTATACAGGCGCGTAGTGCCGAGTGAGGGAGGGAAAATAGAAACTATTAGAGCCGATTTGAAACAGATGACCGAAATAACAATAACGGTCGAGAGGAGATATTTATTATTATATAAGGAAAGTGTGGCGTCAAAGATACGCGCCAGCTGTAGAAATACATGCGTGCTTTCGTGCCAATTAGTGTAAGTTGTAACTCTGTAAGGCGGTTAATAGCATGCTCATCATCCGGATTTTAACTTTACCCTCCAAAAAAATTATTTATTATATACAGAGGATGTGAAACCCGGTCAAATTTTTGAATAAATTTGAATTTTTCAAATCTGTGTGATTTCAAGTTCTAGTTCAACTTTGCCCATACTAGTCTCTAAGTTGTGGGCCGTCTTGATTAAGAAATTCATACCTATCTCATGACTCATCTGTAAAGGCATTCCGATCAGCCAACTACCGTGGCCTTAAATGAGTCTGAGGTGTCTAGCGGAAGACAACACATAAGCTTGGCATGCTGGATTGATGGCCTGCGAAGCCTCTCTCTGTCTTAGGCCGAATCCCAGGTAAGAATCCCATTTTATATGTATGTATGTTGTATTTTTAATTAATTAGTGTATTAGGGGCAGAATTATAATTTTTACCTTGTGGGACTCCGCACCAGAGCTACCTGTGTCGAGTCTACTGGCTGGACAGGCTGCAGGACCTCCCCCTTAATTAAACTCAATGTAAGTATAATTTAAAATATATTTATATAACGTTTTGTACGACTAAATAGAGTTAAAATGGTATTTTAGTAAAATTGTCACTGTGGGACCTAGCTCCCCAGTGGGGAATGCTGTTCCAGACAATTACCCGTGTTCGGATGACCTTTAATGTCGACCGGCATCAAGTTATGGATAGAATAGACCAATAAATACGAATTCAGGTTTATAAACTATTTTAGAAATTAGTTTAAATCTAATTTCTGTCCAAAAGACAGATTTACCCCTTAGTGCTTAAGTAGTTAAATAAATATCAAAAGCCTTTTCAATTGATCACTATTCACAAGTCTAAGGGAGCTAAAGAAATTCGTTCCAGCTTAGGAGAGAAGGAAAGAAAGAGGAAAAGAGGAAAAGAGAAGAGAAGAAGAGAAGAAGAGAGGGAAAAAAGGGTAGCTTACCTTAGGGCTTGTCTTCAACAGTTGGAGCTGAACCAAGAATCTCCATTAGAAAGCTGCCTGCAATCTAAATCTGTTCCTATAACTGAGGTAAGCCTTGGATACTTGCTGTCTTCCTCTTTATTTCCCTTCTTCTCCATCTCTAGTTCACCCACTAAGAATTTCTGCCATTAAAGCTTGGAGGCCAAGCTTGGGTTTGTGAAATTGAGCATAATTAGACTGATTTGAAACAGTTTTTGACTCTCTAAGACCTGAAATTTGGAAAATTATCAAGTCTGAAAGTTGTATTGCTGTTCTTGATGGCAATTTATAAACCCTAAACTAATTAATTAGATTTAATTGATTAATTACCAAAATTATGAAGCTATTTATGAAATTGAACTCCCATATAGGTAGACCCACCTTTATATAATGTTAAAACACTTAGTTTCTTCCTTGCATGTGAAGATCTACCCAAAAATAGGAAAACCCCCAAATTCGGACACACTCCCGGATGGAGTTGCAGGCCCAGGGGCGGTTGACCGACTCCTTGGAAGTCTGCATCCGGCTCCCCCATTTTTGTGCCCTTATGACCTAGACCCCTTGGGACTTGACCTTGGACCATCCCAGAACCTATTGCATGGTGTTTGGTATGTTGTTTAGGGTTGTTTCTACTGTTTTCTAGTCGGTTTGTTGGATTGTTGGTGGGTAGCTGACCTAGAATTCCTTCTATAACTAATCTATAATATTTTTGTCTCATATTTAGGACTGTCTTGGTCTGTTCTTGCCTGCCTATTGGAGTTTATTTACCTAGGCTATCTACAACTACAGGTAAGGGGACTTTGACCTTAATTTATGTGTGTTTGTCATCTTAATTTCTATATTGTGTTGATTGTCATATCATGCATCATTATAACTGTATCTGAGACATATAGTTTCCTAGCTTGTTTTTAATGCATTAGAATGCACTGTGAACTAGGCTGCATATGAGCATGCTACATTGCATTGCACTGATATATTATTTATGTGAAATTATTGATGATGGAAATCAGTACTCTATAACTCAATCCATGATTGTAACATCATAATTAGATTGCACTGGGTTAGGTTGTTATTTACAACCCAGTACTACGCCCCTTTCCAACAGGGGGAAAAGTGTTGGACAACCTATGGTACAGCCGAAGGGACATGCCGGGGTGCCATTTTCTGTCCCATATTAGCGTGTCCGCTCCGCTGTGGGAATAAACAGACAGGGTTGGTCATTGAGGGTTTGTCGGGTCCGCTGCCTGGTGTGATGCCGATCTGGCAGGTCCTCACCGTAGTAGAATGGTTTCGCTCGGATGACCGACGTCTGGAGCTGCCTTGTGTCATGCTTTTCGGTTGGTCATTGGGGGTTTGTCGGGTTAGCTGCCTTGTGTCATGCTTTTCTGGCGGGTTCTCTTCGAGGCTAACATCTACTACTCGTAGTACTTAAACCTCATGAGACTTAGAACTGTGCTAGGAGCATACTAGTTAGGACATGCATCATGATTTACTGTGTATGTGTGCTTCCCCTCCCCCTTACTGGGCTCAGTTGAGAGCTCACCCTTGTGGATATCCTTATTTTTCAGGTGATTTAGTTACTTCTAATATTGGATTTACGGCGCTGGAGTTTGAAGTGTACGATACTTCGTGCGCACGTGATGATTGGGCAACCTCCTGATCTTGGCCTGATAGTCCAAGCTACCTCCCCACTCTTTTATGCTTTACAAATGCTTTATATATTTATAGAATAGTTTCTTGAATACTTTTACTCTGTGCTACCTTTGAGAACTGTATAGTTGTATCACAAGCCTTATTATTTATATAAATGAAATATCATTTAGACTTATCTTACTAATGATGTTATCTCTATTAATTAAATTGTTTCCGCTGCCTCTGATTATTGTATCTGTGAGCAATGATTGTGAATAAGGTACTACACTTGAGATCCTTGGAGATTGGTTGGATGTCAGAGACATCCCACCACACTTGGCCCTTAATAACCGGGCCGGGGTGTGATAGAGGAGGTGGCACCAGTTGTATTTTCGTACAATCTCATGATATTATTTGGCACCATGTTTCTGCTACTCTTCCCCAAGTGTTAAATGCTCGGTTGGATTCGGTTTTGGGCTGGGTTGAATCGGTTTCAATCTTGAAATTGTGAGACCAAAACCAAACCGTTAAGAAACTTTAGGTTTCGATCCAATATGGTTTCAGTTTATTTCTATTTTTCAATATCAGTTTAGATCGCTTCGCTTGTGAGCTACAATAAAATCTTAAATTAGTAATTTGTAATGAAGAAAGATTTCATAAAAAAAACATTTCAATTTACCTTCCCAAGTCAAAACAAGTATACAACTGAAAATAAGAAATTTGATTTGATATCTTAATGTTGTAATCCGAAAAAAGAAAAATTAATAAATTATATGGGGAAGAATGGAAGATAATTAATATTCAAATCAATGGATAAATAGAGTTTGTAGATAAATTATTGTTACAAATCATATAATTATTAATTGTAAGGGGAAGATAATTAAAATTGAAATCAATGAACGATCACTGAGAATATAATTAATATTGAAATCACAAAATGAACCCTACTATTAAATCATTTACTTGATAACCAATTAATTTTGTATAGTAAACAAGGAGATCAATGGAAGAAGCACAGTTATAAATCAATTTACTTTTTTGCATAACCAGGACCATTGATTTGTAACAATTCACTACAATCAGAAATGTACTCACTAATATTGAAATCAACGAAAAATCAATTCACTTATTCATAACTTTATATTCAATGATATTTTTATCAATTTCATTCAGTTCGTTTTCGATTTATCGGTCAGTCCGGTGTGGTCTGGTTTTTAGCCAGTCTCATCATACCCTAGTCCAAAACCAGTCTAATAAGGATCGGTTTGGTTAGGTCTGTGTTTTTTTTAATTGGTCTTAACGGTTCGGGTTAGGTTTTGACACCCTTACCCTTCTTCTTCTTCTTTTTTTTTGGGGGGGGGGGGGTAAATCCTTATCTTTCTCTTCTCCGCTTATGTTATTTAGTCTCGGGTAAATTACAAAACACCCTCTGAAACCGGATCGAATGTCAAGTCACCCCCTCCTATTGGAAAATACTCATCCGTCCCCTCTACGGTGATGGTGCTATCTTAAGTCAAACCAAAAAATGAAATGACAAAATTTACCTCAAATTTTAACTTTTCGAATTTGACTAAATCACATTTTATGTAGACATAGAAAGAAAAGATGCAATCCAAATTAGAAATTTCAGTTACTCTTTAATATTGCTCGAGATTCCAGATTTCAATTACTCTTTAATATTGTTAGATTCCAAATTTCAGTTACTCTTTAATATTGCTCGAGATTCCAGATTTCGGTTACTCTTTAATATTGCTAGATTAATCTTTTTTCCCCCACCCCCAAGTAAGGCTTGTCACCAAGCTCCCCTCCCAACTATATCAAGCATCTATGAAATCTTTCTTCGGTGTTTATTGCTCTTCTCCTTTGGTTTGCCATATCTTTGATCCCAACTCATATGCCTGAATTTTCATAGGCCACTTCCCACAAGTTATCTATTCAATAAATCTGAAAATCAAAAAGGGCATCTCCAACTCAAAAATTAAATTGCACACCCTTTCACTTATCGTCATTCATGTGAGAGGGTGATATGTCATAAATGTCTCTTTCCTTTTGTTAGACTTCAAAAGGGGTTCCCTCATTGGCCCGAAACTGCACTTGGTTAGTGTAAGGAATCCTCTCCCATATTTTATGGATTACAAATTTCCACCACATCAGTTTTTGGCTAAAACTGCATACGCACTCCCCCTCTAAAGAGTCCTAAATACCTCCTATTGGATGACGTTTTCATAACTAACCCCCTTCTTCACCCGAAGCTGCACACAATAACCCTACTCCATTAAAAGATAAAAATAATAATAAAAATAAAAAAAACCTCCCCCATATTTTGTACTTCAACTTGATAACTCATCTTTTTCCCCCTTGATGTTTTGTTTCTTGTTGAGAGAGAGATATGTAGTACTACCAACTAACATATGTAGTACTACCAACTAACAGACACTGGCTTTATTATCTCCCCAAAAAAAAACTTTATCACAAATTAAAGCCCCCTAATAAAACTGAAACTGTTAAATCCTTAACCCAACAAAATCACTTTTCCATTGCTTGCTCCCCCCTAACTCATCTCATATCCCACTGCAAATCTCATCTCGGTGCTCATCTTTCCAACAAATTTCTGTATAAGATTTTGGACAGAAAACAAATCTCATTAGACATATATCTCTCATAACCAAGATTGAAGTATATATGGAACCTTTAGCCATTGCTACATTCGCTGGGGCTGTCATTGGACAGATTGGGTTCATCATCTTACGCTGCCGGCCTGTCTTTAACTGTGTCCGTAAGTTGATTGAGTGCCTCCGACATCCTCGTCCACCACCACCTCAGGCAGTCACTGCACAAAGGATTATTGATGCCATAGAAAAGCAGATCCAGCTTGATTTTGGCAAACTAAAATTTTTCTGCAATTAATCCAAAAAACCTCTTGAAGCACCTCAATTTAGAGTATTATCAATTATTTTGTCATTTGTGGGTCAGGAACATATAAAGTCTATAGATTTTATTGACCTGATGAAGGGCAAAATGCATGAGACATGCCTACCCTAATGCTGATTATCCCTCCCCTCCCCCCACCCCTCTAATTTGGTTTCCTTCCGGACGAATTGGTTCGGGCTGTAATGGGCTAAACTGAAACCAAACCGTTAATCTAAAAATTGTGTTTCAGCGAAGTTTAGTTCAGTCATTTATCGGGTAGTTATCGGTTTGAATTTGGTTTTTCCTATATATACTTGAAAATAATGGATTTTTTGGTTCAATTCAGTTTTCATACCAGGTTGTCCATTCGGTCGGTCCAATTCAATTCATACCGGTTTCATAAAACCCCAAACTGATAAAGTTCAGTTTGATTCAATTTGGGCTGAGCTGATTGGTTTCAATTGATCCGACCAATTCGGGTGGACCAAATATCATTATATATGAGGGGCAGAAGAGTCATTTAAAAAATGGAAGAGACATAAACAGCGGGCTTAATGGAAGTTATCGGAGTCTGACTTTGGGTCTTTGATGTCCGATTGACGGTATCTGCTAACCGATGTCCAAAGTTTATAGCATGAGTTGCAAACCTCAAGATCGTAGTCGAATTCCCCGCTTGGTGTATCTCAGTCTTCTCATCATTACTCACCATCTTCTTCTAAAGCTCCTGCGAAGCAATCAGGGGCGAATGATTCGTCGTTGATGGAGATTTTGCTAAAACCTGCTGGTTCCTGGAAGTCGGGATGTGGCTCCTCTGTTTCCGTTGGTGTCGAGGGCATTGGTTCTATTCGATCAGATGCTTCAAATGCAACCTTAACTATCGATCCGTGCTATCAATCGATTTCTTGGGTCACTCGCCAGAGCCAAACATTTATTCCACCGTGTTTTTTCTCTACAAACGGATGGGCTCCGTAGCTATAATCCCAATGCGGTAACTGGGTCGGACAGATTTTGGCTTATCTGTATTTGGTATCATACGAAACTTGGTTTCGAGCCAAATGTCCTTACTTTGACTACCTTAAGGGTCTGTGTACAGTGGATAAAATGGCTCAGGCTAAAGAGTTGTTCCTCAATGCATTTTACATTTTTGATTTATTGCTCCAAAGAGGTCATACGCCTGACATTGTTGTTTTCAACTATTTGATACGTGGCCAGTGGAAAGAGGCTAATAAGTTGTTAGATGAAATGTTGAAACGACGAATTTCAACCTATTGCAGTTACCTTCGGTGTGTATATGTCGATGCTCTTTATAGAGAAGGAATGGCCAAAGAAGCATATGAGCTATTAGATTTTGTGGTTCAAAGAGTCATAGAACTGTTTACTAGGTCAAATGGACGAGGCATATACAGGGGGTGTCCGTGATATTTGCCCAAAATTAATTTTTGAAAAGTGAAGTTGACTCTACATAGACCATGAGGAGTTAAAAAAATTTGCACCAGCCGGGAATCGAACCCGGGTCTGTACCGTGGCAGGGTACTATTCTACCACTAGACCACTGGTGCTTAGATGGTAATTTATATTTATTTATTTATTTATTTGTTAGTTTATTTAAATAAAGGCATCCTTTTTTATGCTGTCGCTATATTTTTTGTAAAGTATTTCTAGGACTTATCAAAAAATTGGGAACCAACCGTTTATATCCAAACCACATTAAACCGTTTGGTTATGATTCAAGAATGTTAACTGAATGCGGTCACAAATCGAACCCAACCAAATGGCCAGTTGAATGCAATATGACAAAAATTCAAGAATATATGAAACTGAATCAAATTGTACCGAGCCAAATCAAATTAAAAATCGATTTGTTACGATTTCAATATTGTGAACTGAATGCAATACAATTTTCTATTGATGACCTGACCACCATCGACATACGATCTATTAATTCTCCAATGATAATTTTTGCTGGTAGCTTTAATGCTTCGAGTAAGACAGCAAATTGGGCCGCTCTTATTATTTAGCTTTTTTTTTTTTTTCTTAATTCTGGGAAGACCCAATGTCCAAGCTAGGATTTTGAAGGGAGAAGTTGTAGAGTTTCTTTGGAAGAAGCAAAGGAATTTAAATTAGTTGTGACAGAGAGAGAGAGACGGAAGGATTTTAAGTTTTTAACCCAAGCCAATAAGCCATGAACATGAAAGAGAACTTTGATTGTTCTGTGATTTATTGCTCTACAACAATACTCTTACACATTTCTCATTAAAGCAAAATTCTAGGACCATTTTCAGCATTTTTTACAGGAAATTGTGGTAATTGAATATATTTACATGATGTAGAAAATAAGATGAAGCAACAACAGTCTTATTAGTATATTCAAACAGGGGGAGAGGCTCCTGAATTTCCCAAGATTGTGAATTTCTGTAACCAGTACTGCTTGAACTTCTGTCTTGCAAACTCTGCGTAATTAAAGTCGATTTTATTGACATGGTCCTACATTGTAAACCAATAAAGGATTAACCACGAGGTTAAAATTTAGAAATCCAAAATTATATCCTAAATATGGTTCATGTACATTTTAGTAGGTTTCACCATCTACAAGCTGTGGGGAAGGAGATCCACTATAGTTATCCTACCTAGTTTGTTTTTGCATATTTCAATGTTGCTTTTAAAACTCTTCCCAGTTCTTCTCCCCTTCCCTCCAAGAAAAAATTTAAAATCCTTTGATCATCCAAAGGAAGATTCAGTCCAAATCAATCTATGTGTGTGTGTGGATAAAAAGCATAGGTCAGAAGTAGATACCGAAATTATTCCCCATAAGCCCCAAAGCAAATGGCTCGCAAGAGTATACTTCTCAATGTCATTGAGTAACTGCTCCACCTCAAGCTCACTGGGTTCACCCCCTATGCAATCAAGAGATTAAGTTTGATTAGATAAAATCACTATTTCAATGCTGCAAAGCATGACTTTTAAATAAACTCTAAACGAATCCATTTAAGAATTTGATGTTCCTCCTAGGAGATTTACTGATCTATTGATGAAAGAGTAAGGGAAACTTCCTTTGTATTGACAGAACCTTTATTATCCAACCAACACCTATAGAACTTATATTCTGAATGATAACCACATGAAAAGGGGTTTGAATGGAGCTAAGGGTCAGTGTTCAGCATATGTGGTGCATTGTTTATCTTGAGATCAATCTTAGATAATTTTTAGAAATTCTCTGCTTCATAAACTGACAACACCTTAATCCTTTTGAATTATACTAAGTTTTAGACAGGTTATGGCTAACCATGTTTTGAAACAATACTCTTTTATACCATAAAATTAAGGGGGGAAAAACAGTCTTACCTGAAGAACTAAGATATATATGGACAAATCTTTTGCGGTTCTCCAAATCTGTTGAAAGGGCAGGTCAAGAATGCAACATTAGTAAGGGCTTAGTAGCATAATAACAGTAACAACAATAATAAAAGAGGTACTGAAACACGGAACAATGGAATCTGAAAAGTCACCTACCTGGATATCGATCAAAGTCTAAAATGTGAGGATCATTAGAATGATAATCTGCAGCCATCTCACAGAAGTGATTAGCAATATCATAAGCAACAGGGTTGAAACCGGCATACTCATAATCCTGCAAAATAGAGAAAACTAAGGGAATTAGTGCAAGTTTGCTGTGATACTTCAGCAACCATGTTTAAGAAAATCCAATTGAAAGCTTTCATGGTTTCACCAGAAGGCCTGGATTTCTGGGGAAAAGGACCAGAAGAATGCTATCACAAAACAAGGACAGTACCTCCGAAACTCATCAGTCATCACAATATATTTGCTCCCAGAACACAAGCCAGAAATAATAGGAATATGTGGGATTAGTAAATGAAGAAGAAGAAGAAGAATGTGGAATTTGGAAACTTACAATTATAGTGATCGAACTTGTCTCCTCGTCGATCATTATGTTGCCATACTGCAAGTCATTGTGGCAAAATCCAACAGACTGATGGTCCCCAGACAATTTTGTTTCCAGTTCAAGGATTTCCTCCTCTAAAGCATCCAAACGAAATTCCTTGGCTTCATCAGGGTCACACAAACGTTTAGCCTCTTTAATCCAATTTCTGAAACCATAAGGAACTGTTGGGCTTAGTATCTTTAATGCAAAGTCCTCACTTACCAATATAAAAGGAGGGGAAAGTGTGTTTACCTCAGTCTGTCCCAGAGTTGGACTTCCTTTGGACCTGGCATATCAAGATCATTGAACTCCCTCAACTTAGCTGCTATTAGAGCAGATATTTCAGAGTTCTTCATGTCACGAGCTAATAATGTCTGCAATTTAGAAGTGAAAATGATAAAGGTTATTTATCATGAAAACCAATGTTTGATTGATTGATTTCTAACAGAACAGACTAAAACATCTAAATTTCGTAAAGAAATTCTAAACCAATGTTTTGAATGATTTCTAACAGAATAGACTAAAATATCTAAATTCTATAAATCAATTCTTTACAATGAGATTACAGTTGCATACCCGTGCATGAATGAACTCCTCAATTCGACCATTTGGAAACCGCGCAAGAAGGAGAGGCCCCTGCCCATGCTTTGACATGCACTCAAAAGTTTGGATCTCATCATCGCGGTTAAAGAAGACATCCACGCCCTCACCATAAAGGCGAACAAGAACTTTATGTCCAAGTTCCTCTGTTTTTTTCAGCCAGTTTATCTGAAAAACTTTATTAGTCATTGCACCCTTTAATGCGGTCACTCGGAAGGAATTTGGATCAATAATATCATTCCAACCAGAAACCAAAGAGTTCAAAATCTCCCCTACTTCAACAGGGAGATGATCTTCAGGGTTGTTCGTGACAATATCATCTGTTACAGCCATCCTAAAAGAACCAAGAAGTCTCTGACTGGAAAATGTAATTGGCGAAGATGAAACGAAGCTAATGAATCTCTTAGTATGAGATCCTTAATCTGTTGAACAGAACAAGAAAGCAATGTAATTAACTCCAATTGTTCCAATCACCCAAAACAACAAAACGAGAAATTAAGAACAGGAAATAATACCTCATTTTAGATTACAGTCATCAAAATCTCAATCTTTTAAAAAAAAAAAAGAACAAGAACTTATCCCTCAATTTAGATTGAAGTCATCAATTTCTATCTCTCTCTCTCTTTCTGTGGTTTACTTGTTCAATTTTTCGGAGAAAAATAGTATCTAATTGGACGCCAATGCAAAGGAAAGAACAGAGAAAACAAAAAAATCCACGCTTACTGATAAAAACTTCAGCGAAGAAAGGTAATATGAGTAATAGCTGAGTATCAATAACTCTCGAAACTTCCCAAGAATCCTAGAACTTGCATAGAAGTTTAACAAAGAAACTACGCTGGAACCCAAGGAAGGACAATTAAGGTAGATCTTCTCACCATTACAAGATGCAGAGAGAAATCAAAAGCACTACAAAATGGGACAGAGAGAGAATGGTTTACAATATCTGCGAAGAGCAAGAAAACTACAAGAAAATCAGCGAAAACCAACAGCTGCGAATTCCCATAGAATCCCATTTATCTCTCGTAACTTGTGTTTATATAGGAGATCAAAGTCGCAGATATTTCGGTGTGTGCCAAAATCTCATGTCCTTGTTTGGGATTTTGGGAGTTGTTGAATTGAAAAGTTGGATTGGATAAGATGTAAATTGGACTTAATTGGAAGGAGATTAGAGACGGGGAGAGAGAGAGAGAGAGGGGCTGTTGGTATCTCCGAAGCAAAAGAAAGCGGAGAAGGATTCTACCGTACGCGTCCATAACTATCAAATCGAGGTCAGCACGTGCTTACTTAGACTCTTTAAACGTCAGTAATGTGGGACCGTCAGATCGCTTTCTGAACAAGAATTTAGAAACGAAAATATTAAATACCTTCCGCGTGAGTCAGCATTGAGTACCAAAGGTCCGCGATCACAGCGGATTCACCATGTTTACACTCTACAGTTGGTTATGGTTATGCGATCACGGCTGGACGGACGAGATGGCCTGTGATCTGTGACTTGCGAACCTTGGTCGTTACTCACCGTTATTATTACATTATTACCGTTGTACCCATGGATTTAGACATCGGTATGTATTGGTCAATATGTATCGGTATTTTTTGGTTGATATGTATTTATATTGTCAGTATGATACAATGATATCAATATAGATTGAGAATTGATGAAAAAATAATTTAAATTTGAATTTGAGTTTCATACAGGTCAATACCAACTAGTTCATTCGTATTGATATTGTATTAATATCAAAGATCATCGATATCGATACCTAAAAACCCTAGTTATACGTAACATCATTTAGATGACTTTCAAAGGAAAAAAGAATTTTTTTCTTTCTTACGCATATAAGACAAAATATCATTAATGATGTTGACATTTAACTACTCAAAATGTTCATCGATGTTATATTTATATGGAACTTAAAGTAACAGTTGTGTTTACACAAAGCAAACCCTAAAATATTGCTCATTCCAGGTATATGGTAATGAGTCCTAGTTTTATCCTTATACTGACTCTAGAACTATTGAAGGTCGTGCTCGACGTGTTGGTCAAGTGCTTATTTGTTGAAAACTTGGTCACGAGTTCAAGTCTTGAAAACAGGAGCCTTGTGCGGTAAAGCTTCGTTGGCAATTTTTTTTTGTATCTTGAAGCTTGGATTGGATGGGGATTGGGACAGAATTTTGGCATAATCTTCAATTTATTTAGGTCCCTTTTAGGTGAGTTTGCTTCTATTATGGATAGTGAGTGATTTTTTATTGTTCTTTTCATACCTTTATATTTATTATGGGATCATTGGAATCATGTGGCCTTTCATTGCTCCTCCCTTAATCCTTAAACAATGCTTAATAATTTATCTCGATGGCTTGTGGATCTCAATTTGTCCTTATTTTAATTTTTGACCTCATCTCAGGTGTTGTCTAAGATCCACACACACACAATCTTTGTTGTCCCTTTTTTATAGCATCACTTTACCACCATGTGAGGATCATATTGTGTTAAATTTTATTCTACTTGAACAATTTAATTCAGTTAGTTGGATGACACTTGTAGATGACTGTAACTATTTAATGCATATATTTGCTGTGAGACTATAGCAGGTGGACTTGGGATTTTCTCTTCTTAGGATGTAGTAGATATTTTAGCATCTCTTTGTAAATGAAAATTTTTTTTTTCACCAAAAAAAGATTGATGATTAATTTTCTTTTCTTTCATTAAAAAAAAAAAATTTTAAAAAAAATGGAGTGGGACTCCATATAACATCAACCCAACCAATCTCTGAAAAAAAAACATATAATTTTTTTGGGTAATAGAACGCTATCCAGTCATGCGTCTAGCGTGGTTCCCACGTCTAGACACACAAAGTGCCTTGGAAGATTGGGGTTTCCATCTTTACATGGGAGCACGGCGGTAATTCCCAAGTGCCCAAAGCGCTTTGTGTGTCTAGGCGTGGGATCCATGCTAGGCGCAGGACCATGTATTGTTTTTTTTTTTTTTAAATTTGATAAAATATTAGGTAAGTAGTTTTCTGTTCAAGAGTGTGGCCTACGATTGCACTCCAATATGTCCATCTCTCTCCTCTTCAAAACAAGAGGGCAAAGCGCAAATGTGTCTTTTCAAATGGGGAGGCGAGAGATAGACTCATGGGAGTGTTGGTATAGACCACACTCCCAGAAAGAGATCTTTCACCCGAAATATTATTATCACAACTCACAAGATTGTTAATTTTTCAAATCTCACAAGACAGGTTCTGCCACAAGGACAAATACTGTGTATATTCTGACTATTGGATAAAAAAAACATGGGAGAAGATTCTTGCAACAAATAAAATGAGGTAAAATAATATCGTACATTAGAGGACAACAAAGACATTTTATGTGAGAAAGAGAGAGAGATAGACACATAAATACTAGAGTATCTTACGCCAACGGCTCAAAGAACCTTTTCCCTTTAATTAATTAAATACCACGTGTATTGACATGCATCCATGTATCTCCATGTATGTGTACCACCACTCTAGTTATTATTGTACGCTCTCTCTACTTTGAGCAATAATAGACAATTTAAATTAAAAAAAAAACATAAAAAATAATAACTTAGATTTATCTTGTAACTTCTGGCCACATAACAAACGGTTTAAATTTTAACAAAATTCACCAATTCTGTAGACCAGTATTTTATAAACCTTTAATAAGTGTTTCCCATGCAAACTTTTTCCTTTCTATCATCATAATTGAAATATTTATTAAAATATTTTCATAATTGTCTCTCTCATACTCAAATCATGAACGTCACCACATATCAACGTCAAATCATTATCAAATCATTATCAAATTCTTCTTACCCAAAAAAAAAAAAAACATTATCAAATCGTTACTAGCATTAATTATAATAATGTTGTCTTCAACCATAACGCTCCACAGAAAAATCCATATAACAAGTTACTTGCATAGAGAATCTTTTCGCATCTGTGTCACTTTCTTGTGGCACTCGCTGAGAATTGCATCTGGACATGATTTATGCTATAATGATTCTATCTTATCTCCAAAAGATTCATCAGATTCCCCTTCCATAAAAGCAGGGTTATGAACCAATATCGATTCTGATTTTAAATAGATCAAACTTTGTTGGAATCGATCTTAAAAACCTTATAATTGGTCATTTAGATGAGACCTTAACGATTCGATGAAAATAACCCTAGAATAGGAATGTTCAAAATCAAGATCTTTCATGACCGAATCAACTAATCTGATTCTAATTTTTGAAATGGTTCATAAAAGAACACTGTTTAAATAATTTACTATCTATTTCTAATGCCAACTAATTTCTTTGAGAATTTTTTTCCCCCTAATTGCTACAAAATATGAAGATTCCATTTGATTGCAAGGAAAATTATTAACGAAAACTAAAGGGAAGTATGGGGTATGAAACGCCATCCTCGAGTCTCATAAAATTGAGCTTTGAGGACCTATATTAATTAAGTCAATTACTGATCTTGTTCTTGTACAGATACCGTCAAAGGCCGTCCAAGGCCACTCACATGAAATCCAATGTGAGGCCCATAAGAGGAATGGATTCCATGTGAGTGACCCTGGAAAGCCTTGGACGGTACTTGTACAAAGACATGATCCGGTCTTTCACCTTAGTTAATCTATTAGATTTATTGCCAATATACCTGCATCTTCTCATCTACTTATAATCATTAATGGAAGCTTTCATGCAGTTTCTAAGGAATCGAGATGGGCATCAGTAATAATAGGAAACAGTTCTCTGATGTCAACTCATATAGTGTAGGGATTAAAACAAAAAGAAAAAAAAAAAAACAGAAATCAAATTGGGTCAAACTGATTCCGATGCGATTTTGTTCCAGATCAACTACAATCAATTAAAAACCAGCCACCAAATATCCTAAACCTAGATTTCGAAATATGATCAGATGTAGAAAATGAAGAAAATGAAACCAAAAGAAGTTCAACTTGAATTTCAATAAAAAAAATTTTAGGACTAAGCCATAATTGTTTTGGGAATATTGTTATAAAAGTGGCATTGTAATTGAGAATTAGCTCTAAAGAAATAATTTTTTCAATATTTGAAGCAAAATAATTCATCAGCCATGGTTGACAACATATTTTTATGGAGATATTTTTTTGATGTTGGGTCCACATGAAATCTATCTATCAAAATCCTAGTTCTTCTATGAGCCCTCAAATTTTGTGGCCTGAGGACCCCAATGTCTCTTTCTCAAATGATAAGTTTCAGTACAAATAGAGTTGACAAAATGACAAAATAAATCATTGAAAAATCCAAATGGCTAAGAGGTGCACGTCGTTACTTTGATTGTTGAGTGGGTGTACGTCAATATGAGCAGACATATGATTAAATTTGATTCTTTTTATATGTAGTAAATCAATTGTTGGAATAAGCAAAAATAACCGTCATAAATGCTCTGCCACCCTATAGCATGAAGTCCATGATACCCCCAATGCTTCAATTGTTATATTGATATTATATAAAACTATTGGGTATTTTAGCTATAGGAGAATGTTCTCTGTACTGCAGCGTAGGCTGCATCCAGGCACATGGGTCTGCCACTCATGGGGTAGGGTGGTCATTGTGCCCACCCCCATGTGCCTGGGTGCAGCCTGTGCTGTAGCACAGAGAACAATGCCCCTTTAATTATTTGATTATTTCAGGAATTGAAATGGATGATGACTACCAAAAACCTGTAAGTCTGTATCCCAAACACTTCACTCCTTGAAGCCATTTAACCTAACGATGGATAATGAAGCGGGTATCATTAGCCAAAAATTTATCAATTTTCTTGTAATTTGTCCTACCAAAACAGATAAATAAATGAAATTGAAACCAAAAGGACTTGTGCTCGAATTTTGAGTTTTGATTCTGACGTTTGTTGTCTTTAGAAATTAATACTATTAGTATCATTGCATTTGAGTCTAATTAATGCCAAAATAATTGTTTTAATATCTGACGCTATACATATTAATTGTCTCGTAATACAAAAACTAACTAAATTGATTCTTAAATTACAAGCCAAAGCTACACATTATTATGTTAAAATCTATAATTTTGATAGGTATTTTTGTTATTTTATTCGGTAAATAATTACTTTATAATAAAAAATGATAGTGTAATATTACTAATCTTTAAGTTGAAGGCCCTATCACTTGTCCCACTTGAAGCCTTAAGCCAACGCTACGTGGACAATGAGGTGTGTTTAGTAAGCTACGCCATTAGTGGTAATTTGGCTTTTAATAGATTTTATGAAAGTAAATAAATAAATAAATAAGAGGAAACAAGAATGCGCATGGAAGCATTAGGTGGGCAGTCATTTCTATCTTCATGGGGGTGGGATGATCATTTCACCATCTCTGTGTTGGCATGGACAATACACTCCCCCACAAGAAACATTTCTCCAATAAATAATTAAAATCAAAAGAACATGACTCAAATTTCAAGCTAAGTGTGAAGTAACATTTACTTTGAAAAATAAGTTGAAAAATCCTATTATGGGTTTCCTCATCTATCTAATATCAGAATGACAATTAATATTTTCATCATGGCAAAAACTAGCTAGAGGGCATGTAAGAAAGGTTCCTAGAATGGTAGTGTGACTCAATATCCTTTTTCCTAACTTGTGAACATCTCACCATGACTGTTTTATTACAATGATTTAATCCTAAAAGAGTATCATTGCTGAGTCTAATCAGTGGCAGAAAATGTTTCCTAATATTTGAAGCCAAAACATATTATGACTCATCATCCAAAACCACTAAGTTTTATTAAACAACAAGCCATGCTCCATCTACTAATAAACTTAAAATGGACAGATGATTATTATTATTATTATTTTTTTTTTTTGGGATCGAGTTTCTCTTCACCCACGGTGAATGAGATCCCATTCATCAAAGGGTGGGAGAAGACGAGAATGGGTATTAGGAGGGTATTTTAGAACATACAAAAACCCTAGGAGGGGTTTATGAATCCTAGGATGGTGGGTGAACTGTCCTCTATGGGTGGAGGAAAACTTTGCCCTTGTTTTTTAGTGGAAGAGTAATTTGATATATACCCTCAATTGCAAAATCTGAAATATATGGACCCAAACTATAAATAAATAGGAAAAAGAATTGTACTTCGTCACGTGCAGTGCACTGTCACTGGAGTGCACTGCACCCAGATACAAGGCTGTGCTAAATGACCGTTGTGCCTTCAGGAATTTCTATAATTCCATAAAAATATGACGGTCATTTTACGCAATCCTATGTCTGAGTGCAGGAACCACGTACTGCACACGACTAGATAGTGTTCTTTATCCCAAACAAATATCAGTGTCAATATCATGCAATATTTGTTAGAAGGACAAAATACCGTCGTTCTTTCATGTAGGAAACTTTGTTGGTGATAACCTTAGCTGGATTCATTTTGAGCTTGACGGAATATATAAATATTGATCTACTAAATCCAAACACAAGCCTTTGAAATATATTTTAGGCCACTAATCTGCCTTGGTTGGGTGGCCTTAACCGTTGACATGTTGCGTCCTTTTCATGGCTACGTTGGAAAAACTGAGGGGTAAAGGAAGTAAAGAAAGAAAAAGAGCACACTGGTCTTAAAGATAAGCTTTTTGACAATCAGAATTAATAACATTTTCATGAGTTAAAAATTTTTTCCTTCCTTTTTAATAGGAAACGGTAAAATAAAATGGTTATCACAGCCTATATAAATAATTTATTGATCCACTAATTTGAATCACATAATAGGATGACGTGGTGATATAGGTTGTTGGTTAAATAAGTCTCAGTTGGATAAGTTATATGTCAAATTTCATTAACATTCATTCAAATTTCTTCTCGCATGTATCTTTGCATATTTTTTAGTTATCTGTGAGTTTTTTTTTTTTTGGGGAGGGGGGGGGGGGGAAGGAAGGAGTGTTCAAGGGGAAGATTGGAGTGAGCAATGTGTTGATTGTGTTAATGAAAACATTATAATATGAGGTGTTGTATAAAATATTAAATTAAGACTTAAGAATCTTAAAATAATGAAAGATTAACCAAAGCCTATTGTAAATTATAATACCATTTATTGTTTTCAGAGAAAGTGTTTTGTCTAATACGTTAGAGGGTATCTTTACTCCAAGCATAAATATTTACTAGATGGAAGATTGAATAGGGTTGAAATTTTATGAATATATAAAACCCCAAGATCCCCTATTCGCATGTTAAGTTTTGGTTGAGAAAACAAAGCTGTGGAAATCTAGTAAACAATATATTTGTGCAAAAAATAAAGGATAATGAAGTACTTTCCTCTCACAATCTCTCTTCTCATTAGATGTCTGAGTCCATTCTCTCTCCTCAGTAATTATACTATTTTGCTCTCACTATTAGTTATTTAGTTTTGCATATTAGATGCCAATACAAGCAAGTAGTCGTAGGCATAGATCAAGATATCGGTATCAACAATGCCAATAGGTTTCAGTGTCATCGATACTTGATACCAATATGATATTGATAAAGATTGAGAGTTTTGATAGAAAAATGGCTGGCTTTTGAATTTTTCTCTTGATAAATATCGGATATGCCCCAATTCATATCATCTCTATATTAATAATGATCCCAATATGGATACTGATAACCTTGGCCACGTGGCTAAAAAGGCATACAGATCTCTTTACTTGAAAACAAGGAAAAAGATTTAGCACGTCGTTGGGATGCCCAGTCATGTGTCTGTCTCTCTCCCCATCCCCTATGAAATGACGCCCCTGCATAGTCATCTAATGCTCCTCATTGGTGCATACCATTAATTTGTTGAAAGTGAGTGACGTGTCCAACCCTCGCCCTTAAAACAATTAGGACTAAGAGTTAAGAGTGGATTGAGCGGTTCGACACACGGATGGAATTGGACAGATTAAAATCCAATCAGAAAGAACAAAAAGTTTTTTAAAGCACGTGGGCTTTAACGGGGTGTTTTGGTAGTTAGACACATAAAATAATTTGTTAGTAGAGGATGGGAAACGAAGGCTTTTCTTGCCGTTGCCTCTCCTCCACCCGACGTTCGAAACTCTTACCAGTTAGCATCAAGAAAGCGTTTAGAGCCGCCGAAGAAAATTACCGTTGCTGCTGCCGCTGCTTGAGGCAACAACGGAAAAGAATATGCCAGCTTAAGGTAAACCCATCATTCTTTGTGCTCTCTCACTGAATTTTCTCTTCTTATTGTCTCCTTTTCATTTTTCTAAATTCCTTTTATTTCTTTTGTAGCTTCTTTCTTCTTTCCACGGTAGCAGGAGTAAGTCTATTTTTCTCTCAGCTTTGTAGTTTATACTAGAAGCATCTGTTATTGTTCATTTTTTCTCTCTAAATCTCGTTTATTCTCTATGGTCGCTTAATCATTTACTTCTTTCCGTTTTGGGTTCTGAGTTCTTCATCAATTTTCATTAATTTTCGTTATACAATCAGTACTGGTAATAATATTCCGTAGTCTGAATTTCTCTGAAATCATTTTCTCGTTTCATTCCAAAAGATGCAATTTATTGGGTAAACTAGATTTAATAATTCGCTCGATGGCACTTTCAATACTTCGAAGATTTTTTTATTGCACAGATTTTGACGTTTCAATTCAGCGATTTTGTAGGTAGAACGTTGTTGGACTTTATGGGTCCTCCCATATCGACCGTGGGTGCAAAAAGCTCACCTCCAGTCTCATCAGGTAAACCTTTCTTTTCTGTGACTTATCAAAACTTTGCCCAATTACTCTGGATTCTACGAACTGTTGCGCTGAAGGAAAGTGTTCCTTACTGTTACGTGCGTAAGAAATTATGTTGGAACTGTAAATGTTGATGGTTCCTCCATTGCCAATCAAACAACTGACTTAGATTTTAGAAGTGTAATTCTGGCGTTTTCTATAAGATCGTTTTGTAAGCATTCAACCATGTACCTAATTGTTAATATATATTATTTTTGTTGTTGTTTTCGCGTTGATTGTTGTTTCCTATTGTTACTACTGCCAACTACTATATCATTTTGTTGTTTGAATGAATAACTATTGGTTTCTCTCTCTCTTTCTCTCTGGGATCCCTGATTCTCTTTCACATATACTGCCTTTCTTTTCATGATACATAACACCTCCATGATCCATATGTTCATGAAAGAAAGCAAAAAAAAAATCAGAAAAAAGAATACTATGTGGTGTTCATAATTAAATAAAGTATATTACTACAAGAGAATGCCATATGAAGGGACAGATTATGATTGATCCAACCAAAGTGAATAAAGCTCTATTCAGTTTTTATTCTTTTCATTTCCATCTATGTATATGGAGGTCGATAGAGGGACTAAGGGGATGGGGCAAAACATCTAAAGTAAAATTCGAGTTCTACCTCTCCTACCAAATATAGCTTACTTGTTTGATGTAAATTGACATGTCGACCACATTATGAGTTCTATAATTTCCTAGAACAATTTTCTTGGTAAAAGTTTTGAACTTTTTACATCTATTTATGTCCTTCATAGGATTATGATGTAACTCATGAAGTATCCCTTTGCTTGACAGCAAATACTTATTTTTTTCATAGTATGGGTTTTTTAAGCTGTTATTTTTATCTCCCAAAGTCTATCTTGTAGTGCTTGGCAGCTTCTTCCTCCCATTTTAATTAACCTCTTGCATCTCGTAACTTTTTATGCTGAATTTAGATGCAGTTGTGTTAACATCCTTCTTGAATCTCCTTTTTCTTGGAAATCCAGAATGCTTCTCTAGGGATCTTGGCATGGCCTTGGAAGTTTTATTGATATGGTTTTGTGCTGAGCTCTGTACTTGTTGTTTCAGTATATCTTGTTGCTATTACTGGAAGTCAATTTTATTGCTTGTTTTGAGCAGATGATATGCTTTTGCAGATGTTTTGATGGATAAAAGGCATTCCTCCCTATTGGAGTCACAGAAGCATTTTGCAACCGTCAGCATTGGGGAAGAAAAGCCATTTGACTTTTTACGTGTTTTATTTGGTATGACCAAAGATCATTCATGAAGATGGGTTTAGGTTGGAAATGCTTCCTAATTGGTTAGAAACTTCTATGCTGGTGGTTTGGCTTGTCCACTTAAACTCATTGAAATGTTGTTCTTTAATACAAAGATTCAAGGGGTCCTGTGATTCAAAGTGGCATTTTGATTCAAAGATCAAGTTAGAAAATTATTGCATAACGAAAAAAAGTGAAAATGGATCTTGTTCTATACTATAAGCCGACCTCATCTGATGAAAGGAGAGGAAAAAGAAGAAACATGGTACAGCTCTCCCAAGTAAAATAGAAGGAAAATCTTATTGAGGTATTTTTAACAAAAGAAGATGAATACTCTAGGCTTTTAAGGAAATTTAAGCTCTGGTTTATTTGAGTAAGTCCAGGTAATGTTAAAGTTCTTTTTCCCTCCTTCTAATGGAAATGCTAGAGTTACAATTTTGAGGGAATTAATTAGGTATCAAAACATTGGTATTGTTTTTCTATTTACTAGGCAAAGCTAGTCCCTTTGAAAATTTTAAGGTAGAGCGTTCCATAAAATTGGCATAAAAAAGTATGAAAGCAAAGGCCTTTCATGATTATTGGTTTGAGTTGTTAAAGATGTTACATATTCTGTTTGTCCATGTAAAAGCTTTAATCAATTATTTTATGTTTCTAATGAGCATATTATGGCCAAGGACTTTAAGATCTATTTTTGTGACATACAAGGTTAAGCTCAACCTAGCCCATGAACTGTGGGTGAGGCATAAACCTAGCCAGTTTGTTATGGGCCTTAAAAACTCATTTTGCAATTCATCCGTCAAGGTCTTTTCGGTTTTAAATAATGTCAAGTTGGCTGTGCTAGAAAATAGTAGACAAAGTTGACCACTTGGCATCTAGTCAAACATTTTCCATTCAGCAAGTTTCACATGTATCTATACTGTTATAGAACCTTATCTTAGATTTGTAAACTCTTTTGTCCATGTTATAGAACTTGTCACTATATAAGAATCAGCATGGGAAAAGGCAAGCAGTTCAGTTCCCTTGTTTCTGATTAGTCTAATCTTGATTTTGCAAAGTGTGTACTAATCACTTTGATTTGGATTTTGCAGAGGGTGTTATAGCAGGAGGTACTGCTGGTGTTGTTGTCGAGACAGCTCTGTACCCAATTGATACAATAAAGACTCGCCTGCAGGCAGGTTTACTGGATAGAAGATCCATTACATTTGTCTTATTGCATGAAAACTAGCATTGGTAGTCCTATTAAAAAAACTGAAAAACAGCATCCCAGTGCATGAGGCTTCCTCTACTGTAGGGTCTGGGAGGGGCAAATGTATGCAGCCTTACCCCCGCTTCGCGGGGAGGCTGTTTCCATGTTTTGAACCCGCAACCTGATGATTGCAATAGCACAGCTTAATCGTTGCGCCAAGGCTCGCAACCTGATTGGTAATCCTGTTCTTTCTAGAATTTGGCTATGGTAACAACTGCTGCTTTGCAGCTTGCATTATGATAGTAATATACTTGATAATGATAGTAATCTATTTGATATTGAAAGGTGAAAATTATTTTTCCTTCTTGAACAATAAGCTGAAAATAATTGTTCTTTTGTCAAAAGTATTGTTAGCTATTAGTGGTAGCCAGATCCTAAGGTGAGATGAAAGTAATTAATTTATTGTTAACTAGTAGTGGTGGTTGGATGCTATATCTGTGCTAGGTGACAGAATGATTTTTGTTTATTAATGCAATCTTAAAATCTAGATTATGGATCTCAGATTCAAGCAGGCCTAATGATCAAATCTGTGATCAAATCTGAGATAAAGAAAGAAATTGCGCTGTTAAGGGAAGATGGTGGGGGGGGGGGGTAGGTAGGATGAACCTTAGGTTCAGATTACACACCCCTTGATGCAGCTCCAAGTAGGAAGAAGAAGAAGAAGAAGTCTTGAACTTAGGGCTTGATTAGGAAGCCGTAGAGTAGGTTTATTTGCTGGTTATTCTCTGTACTTAGTTTATTTTCCTGTTTTTAGATTGAACCGGTTTAGAATTGGTTGCACCCAATTGGTTCAATTGGTCTAATTTAAGTGAAGTGTTTCTATTGGTTAATAGGTGCTTAAATCCTATTGGCTAATATGGAATCTTCTTTTAAATTAGGTGTTTTAAGTTAGATGTCTTTTAACTTAAGTTAGTAGGGTTAAATAGGTCTTTTACTGTTTTAAGTTATTTGTTTAGTTTTAATTCCTTCCCTTCCACGATTTTGTGAAGGAGAAGTCATTAATTTGTATTAGGATTTGGCATAAAGCCATATTATAAATAAAGTAAATCATGGAGGCTCCCCCACATTGAATTTTGAATTAAAAAAAAGACTGTTGCTGCTGCCGATTGCTGCTGCTGCTGCTCCTTTGTGAGTGTATATCCTTGTGGATCTCAAGGTGGATAGGGTGGGTGGATTCCTGCTGTAAGTTTGAAGTTTAATTTTCTGTTTTATCCATTCTTCTTCTCCCCATTCAATCCCTCTTATTTTTTGTTTGAAATTTTAAAACCCTAGATCATCTAAGCCTATCCAACAACAACCCCTTATCAGAATCTTACCAAATTCTGATCACAGTTTCCCCTCCATCAGTCCTACACTAGAACTGAACTGTTGTCCCAAATTCTCACTCAAACCCTAGTTCTATAAAACCCTATTAAAACCCCAAACCCTAGAATCCTGATCTCATACTTCCACCCGAAATCCAAGCCCCTTCCACTTGAACCTCCCTCCTACACATCTGAACACTCGACCCTAACCCCTGGTTCAGATTCCCGTTATAAACCCTAGTTTTGACTACTTTACTGTTTGCCTAAAACCCAAAACCCTAACCTTAAAATTCTGGAAATTGAATCTTGTTTCAAAACTTGTTAAAATCTGTTTTAATAGCTTTCCCAAAGCCTGCCTATTAAAAACAGATATACATTACCCCATTCCTCCATACCTAACCCTAGAATTTAACCTAAAAACCCTAATTCTGCCCTGCCAAACCAGCAGCCTTATTTAGATCCTATTGCTTGGCCTCTAGTGGGATTTTGTCTCCTATCTAGAGCTACATTACCCCTGTGACAGGATCTCAAGAAAACCCTATACAGAATTTAGGTCAACGATAGGGTCAAATCAACCTTTTCTGATGGTCATATTTTGACAAAGGCTCACAATCTATTAGAATAGTTATTCCCTAGAATACATCAATGCTCTAATGGTTGGATTGAGCACAGCAATTAAATAAACAAATCTGAAACTTCAAAAAACCAGAATTAGGAGATTTTTTTTTTGATTGCAGGAAATCAGAGGCTCTGATCCTAAAATTATGGTCGAAGGAAGATCTACTGGGGAGGAATGAATCTGAAAAAGATGATATAGAAATCTGATGGTTAGACTAGGCTATGCAAAATAGGTTTCAGAAATAGCAAGTCAATCACCAGAAAATTACGAACTTCAATAACTCTTAATCCAGTGTTCGATCAGAAACTTGGACTGACTGTTCCCTAAGGAGTGAGGAACATTACCTCCAAAGATCAGTCCTATTTAAGGGCTAGATGCCCCTAGGTGAGGATTCGTATTTGCAGCAGGAATGCTCCAAAAACAGGGGTACCGCCAGGTTCAGGAACATTAGTCAAACAGTGTAAAAAAAATTTCAGAACGTTAAACTCTGATCAGGCTTATAGTCAGCTAGTAAACAATGGTCTAGGAAAGCTGAAAACCAATAGGAATCAATCGTGGAGAGAATATGAAAAGGAGAAGCCAAAACAAATGAGGAAAGTCTTCCCAATTGCAGGATAAGGAAAGTATTCCTTAACTGCCCAGGACTCTAGTTGAAAGAATTCAAACAGGTCTGGAATTTATAACAAGTGTTCCAGCCTTAACAGGAAATTTAATAAGAGCACAATAGCAGTCCTAATCTAATCGCATGATTCGAGAACCAGGTCTGAACCAGATGTGGAAAACTGAACCAGAAAACTGGTCTAAACCAGGTCCAATACCAGAACTGCAAGCTATTCTGGTCTTCCTCCTGCTGTACTGCAACCTGAATTTAGAATCTGCATATCTGATCTGATTACCCCTACCTTGACTGGCCGATAAAACCTGAGGCTGAACTGACCAATAATTAAACGATCTGGTCTCGGTTTTAGATTTGAGATGATTTTAGATAATCTGTTGGTCTCAGACCCTCGGTTTGGCCTGGTTGGACCAACGGGCAGCTTAATGGATTGGCCCGATTGAGTGGGTGAGCCCGATAACCACCGGTTATCCTTTTAAAGTGGGAATGTTCACCCACTCCCAATGCTTCTCTCTTATTTATAGACTTCTTTTCCCTTTGCAAGTTTTCCAATGTTGGACTAAGAAAATGAAACCCTCAGACCTCAGTCTTTGCTCCTTAGAATAGAAGTGTTTATTGTCTCCTACAGTCTAAGAATTTTAGTCCTATATTGGATAGATACAAAGGGGGAAGATAGAGAAGAGACTATAAATATGACTAAGCCATTGGCAAAAACATTGTAAGGATGCATGATAATGTCCATGGCCCACGGCCTAAATATAAGTTTATTGGTCTCAAAACGGGTCCAAACCAATTAAGGCCTGATAACCGACCGATAGACCCACCCGAGTGATGCCCAAGAACCAACCGATCAATTACTAATCAGTCTCGGTCCTCGGCCTTGAAGACCGATTATGTAATCGGTTGGTTTTGCTCCTGGCCCTTGTCATGCTGGACCAATTAGGGGCCCAACCAGTTTTACCTCCCTACTGAACCTATTGGTTCTGCTGGATTTTTATTGTGTGAATAAGGGTTTGTGAGGGAAATGGTGTCAGGTATCCTTTATTATTAGTCCCTATGTCCTCGTCTCTTGTTCTTGCATTTCCTATTATGATCATTCTGGTATCTCTCTTAGTTCTTGATCCATTAGGGGGCAGTCACATCCTCAACATTAAAGGTGGTGGTTAGTTGGATTGGCAATACAGAAAGGGTGGTTTCTGTGATTCAAACAGTTACAAATCTTGTGCAATCTGAATTGGTTTTGGCTATGGATCCCAATGATCCAAGCACAGGTTTAATAGGATTAATTGTTTCACCCATTTTCTTTGATATTGACATGGATGGAGAATATATCTCCATTCCTATTTATCCACTTCTTTCATGTTCTGTAGAATTTCTGAGATTTTTATTTTTCTCTTATAACATTATTGTTCTGGCTGTTTATTTGTTGGTTTTCCATTTCAGGCAGCTCGTGGTGGAAGAAAAATTCTTTTGAAGGGCCTGTATTCTGGACTGGCTGGAAATCTTGCTGGTGTCTTACCGTTAGTATCTTAGTTCTGGCAAACATGGTTTCTTCTGCTGTGATTTCATGTTTTAAACTTTCTTTTGTTATTATGCATTGACTATTTTATTTTATTGCAGTAGATTTTTACTTTGATAGAACCATCTCAACATTCTTGATGGAGAGGAATGTTGGGCAATCGGGAATCTTTAGGATGAGTGTGTCTCAGATGGAGGAGCTTTATTTATTTTTGACTGGCAACAACAGAAAGAAGGAAAATTTATAAAGAAAACAGAAGAGAAAAGATACAAGAACAGGGCCACGGAAAGGCCGTAGCCCAAAGAGGAAAATGAACAATAGCAACTCACGACCTTTTTCTTATGAAGCAAGGGAAAGGCCTGATCTTAGGCACATTTTGTTTTCTTTTACTCTTTTTTCTTTGTTTTGTTTTCTCTCTGATCTTCTCTGTGCTGGTGGTTGGTTTGTTTTTGGCAGATTTGCTATTTAGACAGTGGGTTGTTGTATAGCCTTGCTCTGGTGTCTCCCCCCCCTCCTCTTTTGTGTGTGGTGGTGGTGGAGGGGGAGGGTGTGGAGCAGGTGCACTCTATGTTCTATGTTTTTTCACTCTGTTTTTATTTGGAATAAAATTTCAGTTGTTTTGTGTCCAGAAAAAGAGAAAAAAGGCACCTTGTGATATTCCAAAAGAATAAAAGGTTAGGGACTTAAGTGTACCGCAGGAATTAGATATATTGCAAATCTTTCACTTGCAGCCGCAAGATTTTTTAAAAGATTCTTGTCTTCATAATTTAGTGTACAAGAGAACATGTTACCCCTTCTAAAACATATTTCTGTGTTCATTTACCATTATTTAATTTTCATTTTGAGTAATTTTCCTATTATGACTACGTTTTTCAAAGTACTAGTTTCTTAGTGATCTATCGTGCTTCCATGTGCAAGGTGTGTTTGGGCCATGCGTAGGCTGCTGGTAATTGGTGGGTGGAAATGTAATGCGGTTCTAGAACACCTAAGGGCTAGGGTTTAAAATCTGACAAAAAATTCCAGAATCACAAGACAAAGGAAACAGAATTTGGAGAAATCAGATAACAGGAAAGGCCAAAATTCTTGTTGGAGGCTTAATTTGTCTAAGGGAATAAGATACTGAAATTTCAGGACAATCCAACGGTCTAATTAGGAGATATGGAAATATCCTACTGGCATAAGGAATCTGAAGTTGCAGATTAATAACAGAATTTGACGGTTGGAATCTTAAAGGTTCTAGCAATCTCCAGACAATGATCTGATTTTGTTAATAACAATCGTCTGAAACTGTAACAGAAATCAGAGAAATCGAATGCAGACTCAGTAGGGGGTTAGAACTGAATCACTACAGAACCAAAGGCAACAAGCCAAATTTATTATTCAAATTCATGTACAAGGCATATCCCTTATATATGTTTAATAGAAAACTCAAAACATGAATTAAATTAGGCCTAAAAGTCCTTCAGCCAATAGCTTACATTGAAGGTAGTCTATTGCTACTAAAACTAAAATAAAAGAAAACAACTTAAAACAAGGTTGGACTCATAGAAACCTAATCCAATCCAACTAAAACACTTTAATAACGTTTAAATAAAGAAATAGGACTACCTAAACTAATAAAGTAAATCCCGTATTCCTACCTCCTACCCATATTTTAGGCCCATTAATGTTTCCCATTACAATGAAAACCCATTGGACCAAAGGCCCAACACGCATAGAAACCAACCCAAGGCTTATTTCCACTAAAATAAGCCCACTTTCGCTGATTTATCTGTATCACAACTGCATCGGAAACGACATGTTGATGCTTTGGTTCCTTCAAATTATGACATTCTATTTTCAACATCAGTTTCTGTGTAATTTTCCACTGCTGAAGGAAGAAACAACTAAATTTAAGTTGTTGATTCATTCATAAACTTAAGAGCATTGTTTGTCTACCTTTTATCTCATTTCTTCTCTATTGTTACACTAAATTGATTTTTATTTCACTGTTCAAGCCACTTGTTTGATATCCATTTTGGATTGGTTTATGAATAAGACTTCTCTCTGCAGGGCTTCTGCAATATTTGTTGGTGTATATGAACCTACAAAGCAGAAATTGTTAAGGATCTTCCCCGAAAATCTTACTGCTTTTGCTCATTTGGTAAATTCAAATTGACGGATCTTTTGTTTATTATTTTCTATTTTATTTGTGTAAGGACTTCATAGGCAAGACTCAAAAATATATTTTCCCAATCCAGTTCAAGGCCACATAGCTAGATGTCTCTGTGAATAATCAACATCAAACTCTCACCCAATTTTGGACCTAACTCTTCCATCTCCCTCCTCAATTAAGAAGTGCTTGACCCTAGTATATGTAAAAGAGGACCTTTGAGAGAGGACTTGAACATATATGTTGTCAACTAGTTCAACACCACATGATCAGATGACAATACAAATGATCAGCATCAGATAGGGATATACTGAACAAACCTCATTCAATTTTTGTACTCACTCTTTTGTTTCCTCCTCAATTAAGAATCCCTTGGCCTCATGAGGCAGGGCATATAGGAATCAATCACATAGGTATGGCCCAGTATCCAGAAATTATGTCAACAGCCAGCAAGAATGTTCACAATAATAGTAATAATAGTGAACCGAGACATCAAACTAGCAATATAATTGTGTATTTGGCTAGAAACCTTGATGAACTTGTCCTTCAGAGAACTTAGTCCCAATGAAGTGGACTTGACCATGAAATCAATTGACCAAACCGCTAGCAAATTAATTGAATTTTATTTCTTTTCACTATATTCTTCCATCCCTGTATCTGTATTGCTTTTTCTGTTCATGAAACCTCTGTTTCTTTTAACCATATTTAAGCTCAAATCCAACTTCCATGCGCTTGCAATTTTTCCCCACTTTCGACCTAGCTGCCCTAACCAAAGAACAACTCTTAAAATCTACGTAACCTAGTTGCCTGCTACCTCGAGACAAAAGAATCCATGTATTGTAGATGTTCTACAAAATTACACCTTAAAACCTAATTTTCTTATTTCTGCTACTGTGTATTTTTCTTTGTTTAAATAACTTCAACCAATTCTTTCTCAAGTTATATTTATCTTTTGACCTTGTCTCTTTATTGTTCTAGGATCAATCTAGCTACATTTTGAGGACCAATTCTGTACTTTCCCCACTTCTTATTTTTAAATCTTGATTCCCTTGTTTCCTTTAAATTTGCCTAGTAGTCCTTAATTATTGATTCTGCAACTCTGGCAGTGAATAAATATTGAAGACCAACAATAATAATAGAAATTAAGATGAATCAAAGCACTCATCTATTCAGAATGATTACGTCCCTACATGACTAATGGAATTAAAAAATAGAATAAAAGAGACTTATAGCTGCTACTATATAATGTGTAATAGAGACTTCAATCTCCTATTTATAGCAAAGAAACTCCTATGCTATAGCTGGTCATCACCCTTCATCAATCTATACATACCTTCTCCTCTACTTTGACCTATCAACACTCCTACGTTATCTGGATTTGGGAGAAAAATTAAAGAAGTAATTGCAATACATGATCCCTCAATACCCTATTGACCAGAACAGCCTTATGAAAAACCCAATGTGAGGCTCAAACTATTAGAATACTTGAATTTCCCCTATGATCATACTGAGAATTTTAAACTACTGAAAAACTGACTTAAAATTAGGGATACCTACAGGAAACCAGGACCTTACCAATTAGGTCAATACCAAAATAAAGTAATTCCAAGCTTTAGTAGACTGCCATGAATCTCCACGATCAACCTTAAGTTTCTTTGATGAAACAATATTTATAATTTAAAGGTTGATGATCCTTCATCCTGTGGATATTTATGTTAGGACTGGTGGGAACCCAAGAGGAGGGGGTTGAATTGGGTAAGGCGGAATATGATTGACAATTTAAAACTTACTACAAATGAATGCAATGTTGTAAGGCAATGCAAGACACAATTGAGAGAAGAAGGAAAGAGACAATGATTGCACAATAGGATTTAGAGTGGTTTGGCCTCTTGCCTACATCCACTACCAAGTGATACTCAAACACTTGGACTTTCCATTATGTGACCAATTTTCAATTGGCATTGATCAAGCCTTCTCACAATTGTTTTCCCAAACTCACAATCAAACCCGAGTAGTTTTTTGAGCTACTACTCACAACCCTTACAATACCGGAGATTCCCCAATCTCCTACCACAACACTCTTTGAAGAGTAATACAAAAGCTTAGTAGCCAAATACATAAGTGTAAACGCAAAGTGAAAACTTCTAAGAAGGTAGGTATACAAGATAAAGGACGATAATAATTCTCAACAATTTGGGTCTAAGACTCAATAATGATATTCCAATTGTAGTGCAATTGTTGGGTGAACTGGCTCCCACAAATCTCTTAAATAATGGTCAAAGGGAGTTCAAAAGATTTGCCCAAAGAGGGGCCCAACGGCTCTATTTTTGCAGTTACGGTCAACCAGTTATTGTTAGTGGTCGACCACTTCCGATTATAGCTGTTGCAAAACTAGCCATTTTCAGACCGTTAGTCAACCGGTCAGTGACCGATCAGTAGCAGACCGCAGTCTGTGAACCGACCATGCGACAGCTTGACTGAAATCAGGATGCACTCGGGAAACATTGACCGGTTAGACAAATTTGGTGTTTTCGAGATCAGGCTGCACTCGGGAAAACATCAACAATTTGGGTGTTTAACACCCTGTGATTTTGGCTTAAGTGATATTATCATGTTTTGGTCATTCTCTAAGTCAAAATACCCAATTTCCTGCATTGTGTTTCCCTAGGCCATTTTTTCAAAAATCCCTAAGTTTGGGTATACCAATGAAGGTTAGTCTGGCTTTTGGTTTGGTGACTACTGGAGTCCTAATTTGAGAATCACCTTACATACTTAGGATTACAACAATGAATTACACATTGCAATATAAATCGTCAGTCTAGAGAATGTCCTTTAAGAATATTCACTTGTTGCTCTGACTATCTCCAAGATGGGCTTACTAAAGGAAGCTCGATTTCTCCATCGGGCTTTGCATAATCATGCCACAAGGTGGACATACTGAGGTGCTCTTAATGATACCAAGTGCTGGTGTTGGGGGGGGGGGGGTGTTAGGTAGGAACAACTCTAAAACCCTCCCGGATTGGCCTAGTCAAAAACCCCATTCAGATAGAAACCCGAAATTGACTGAAAACTCAAACCTCTCCGAATAACACCAAACTCTAGGAAACAATAGTTAATAGGAAAGATGAGAATGTTCCGATGAGTGGTTTGGAAGTAATTTAGGAAACAGTGATCTCAGAAATAGTAAAACTGAAATTAAATTCAATCCAACCAACAAAATTGAATGAAACTTGGGTAGATTCTCTATTTCAGCAATCTAATCCAAACTCCCCAAACAATTAGATCGATCAAGTGGCTAAGATAAAACTAATTTTAAAAAATTTCAGGTCTAAAATATTAAAGAGGCTGAAACAAGAGAAATTTAATTAACTCAGATCCGTGAATCAGATCAGCACCAATCCTTGATCAAAGGTGCCTCTTGTGAGGTCCTTTGAAACCCCAAAAGAGGAGAATAAAGGGAATCTCGTTTTCAGCAAAAGAAGTTCAAAAACTGGGTATCTGCCAGGTCTATTTCAGAGGGTTCTTGCTGTGATTTAAACCCCAGTATGAACATCATGTAAACAGTATTCAAAAAGAGATGAAAATCCCTCACAATCTCAGGTTAAATTGAGTTCCAGCAAGCACACAAAGAACAGATGGTAACAGTACTTGAGAAGGAGAAAACAGAGTAAGAGAAGAAAGAGAAGGATAACTATGACTTCCCATCAACAAGATACAGAATCACACTCTCCTCCATGGATATCTTACCCCCTACTGAATCGCCCAGTATCTATGGAAGAGAACTTGAAATTTTATTCATCATAAATCGTCTATGAGCCTCTTACTGGCTATATATATAGAAAACAAAATAAGAATCCTAATCTGACTAGAAAAATCAAATTCTATTGCTAATTACAAAACCTAGTTGAAAAAGGAATCATAATACTAATAGGAAAACTTAAATAGCTAACTAACCAAGCCTAATCCCGTATGCCTACCTTCTACCCATATTTTTGACCCCATTAAAGTGGACCATTACAAAGAAAACACATGGAATCAAAGGCCCAATACATATATAACCCATCCCAAGGCTTATTTCCAATAAAATAAGCCCTTTAAGTGACTATATGCATCAAGTGCGTTGTCACTGCATGTTGTTGATGGACTTACAGAAGTGTATGAACACTCCATGCCTTTGGGTGGGCTTACACAAGGACTTATGATTAACCATGAAGGTTGCTGCTTGTTGCCACGGATGGAAGGCCAGGCCTATAGAGAGAAGCTTGACCATCCGAGAACCAATGCAAAGAACATCATCTTGCACACTATGAAACTCAAAAGCGAGGTTAAATATACCAATAAGAATAGGTTTTTTCACCTTTAGGGCACAAGTAGGAATCACCATAAACATACTAAACATGCAATGTCTAAAAAATTTACTGTTGTGGCTAGGCACATTATTCATCTGTTAACTTTTGTGAATGTCTCCTTTCGAAGGCCTTCGAAAGCCTAATTCAGTAGGGCCAGGTGGCTTTGTTTGCCCCAGCTTGGTGAATCGCATCCCCGCACAATGACATTGTTTGTGCTGTGCGCCTCCGACCATTCTCGCTTAGTGTTTGCAACTGTTGGGAAGCCAATCGTAGAAGCGAAGCCCATCGCCACGCCGACCATCAAATGCGAGCCCCTTCTCAAAGATTGGATGGAATGGCCCAGCCTAATAATGGAAGGTTATAGTACGCGATGCGCTCCATTTGTACCAATCGTGAACATACCATGCACGACCGGACGTAGAGCCACAATGAGCTGGTAGACTGGGCCGACCACAGGGAGAGAGTAGATCAGTAACGCGCAACGGTGGTAAAAAGATAAAGTCTTTATGAGATCCTAACTTGCATGTATCCATCCTTGTTAAATGCGCTCAAGTTTCAAGTTTTTTCTGGCCTGCACTGTGTTATGCATATTTTCACTTGGTTGTAGACCAGAGGGTGGTTTGAAGTGGTTTCGAAAGGAAAGATTATGCACATCAAGCCTCTACATGCTCACAGTAAATTACCTGGTGGAATTACTTCTATTTCTTATTGATAATTTCTTTTTTTGCTTCAAGCCTTTCCATTTCATTGCAATAGCACCATTTTCCTCCCTAAGAATGTTGGCTAAATGCAGACTGCAGGTGCCATTGGAGGAGCTGCTGCTTCTTTTGTTCGTGTACCAACAGAGGTACATAATTCCACTTATCTACTGTCCATATTTATAGCTGCTTTACTGTTTGTCATCTCATTTATAACACTTCCTAGGTTATCAAGCAAAGGATGCAGACTGGGCAATTTGCATCTGCTCCTGATGCTGTGCGCTTTATAGTTTCTAAAGAGGGTTTCAAAGGTCTTTACGCGGTATGTTTGGCTCTTAAAATTCAATTCATGTTTGCCTGGTACTATATGTTTTCTTTCCTTGCATTTTTCAGCTAGTTCTTTCATGTTTATCCTTCAAAATTATCTATATATTGGCATTTCAAATCTTACATTGACAAAAGCTATATCAGTCTCTCCATTGGAGGACTTCCAATGGAACGAATCTGTGTAAAATACAAGGCATAAATGAACTTAAAAAAAGGAAAAAGTTACCAGCTCGGTTCCTATATCTGCCATATGGAGGGATGATTTGGTCATTTTGACTGCTAGATAGATGGGGAATTTTTTGATTCATGTCCAAATCTATGGCTCATCTCAACAAGGAATGATTTACGACGCTCTTTCCCTTTTTCTTCTGCAATCCAATTTCACCAAACAAAAAATAATTTCCAAAGCATTATATTGACATGTGGAAGCCAGATTGAACTGGAAATCTGCCCATGACAAGATGATGGGTGGACAACGTGTCCACTTAATTTTAGCACCAACCAAACTGTTCTGTGGCAGGTAAGCCAAGGTCCTGGAATGGGTTCGCCCCTGGAAAGAAAACAAGGTAACAAATTTATAAACATTTTGCTAATTCCCTATACTCCAATAAACTCAACAATGCGTTATCCCAACTAGTAGAGATAACCTATGCAAAATCTGTTTCACCATTCAACTAAATTGTGTGCAAATGTCCTATGACGCTTGTAACTTCTAGTTTATTTCATATCTTAGAGAGAGTGATAGGTTCCTTGTTTGAGGAGAAGCAGTTTCATGTGGTTGTATGCTGTTTTATGAAGCCATTTTTGTTTCTTATGCCTGTGCTGCTTGGATAATGTACTGCATATGATGCTATACCTGTTACATGTTCTGGATTGCTTTAGATACCTTTTTATTGACTCTGATTTTAAGATTGTAGGGATATGGGTCATTCTTATTGCGTGATTTGCCATTTGATGCAATTCAATTTTGCATCTATGAGCAGCTGCGGATTGGATGTAAACTAGCGGTAAGCTAAATTCTGTTACTATTTTACAGCATATGTGCGTAAATGACATGAGTTGTTGGTGGGTTTTATTTATGATTTGGTGTATATTTTTGCTCTCAAAATTCTTGAAACTAACTTGGGGCTTTGTGAAAAGTCATAGAAGCTCCTCCAAAAGTAATTCTGTACATCATGAAGATTCATGGTTACTCATAAGTGATGCATGATTGAATGAGGAATACTAAAATTATTGAAGAACAAAGCTCTTGTATTTTATTGTCTTACTGGGGCTTAGGACAGTCCGAGTATCTTCAGCATCCCGGGCACCTGTCCTGATCATCCTGGACGGGTCCTGAAGCAAAAAACAGGGGAAAAATGGGGGACGGCTGGGACAACCACCAGGCACCCCAAGCATCCTGGAGTGCCATCCTTGACGTCCCTTCCGAACACTACTTTGGATACTGGCCTCTGTTTACCCGCTTTATTTTTCTCTCACTTTTCTTTTCCCAATAAATTCTTTCGTTTTGTTGCCTATAAAAGGATGACGTTAATCATAATTGATATTTTTTTTGTGTGCAGGCTCAGAGGGATTTAAAAGATCCCGAGAATGCTATAATTGGTGCTTTTGCTGGTAATATAACGTACCAAATCTGCTTTTGTTTTCGCAGTAACTCTGGATTCTTTTTCTTTTAAAATTAGTAATGAAATAAGATAAAAAAGAAATAAACTGCCACAGTAATAGGAACAAAGATTACTTGCATGCTGCCATGAAATATGGGAAATAATAAAAAAAAATCAGCGCCAAGAGCTCTTTGTTCATTCTACAATGGCAAGAAATAAAAAATGCAGGATTTTCACTTCTATGTATGTATGTATGTATTTCTCAAGAATGTGTGGCTGGAGGATTAGAAGAAGAGGGGTGAAGGTGTAATACGATCCCAAGACCTAGCCACAACAATCCGAGGTCCTTATCGATGGGGCATATATTATCATATTTTCCAGATTAATTGAACTCATCAAGCCATAATTGCATCTAATTGGGGTTGATTTCATGGATCCTGTATATCATTCCCCTATTTATGTTTATTTTTTATTTGCATGTGCTGCTTATTAAAGCATCATCTTTTCTTTTGCTACTCTTCCTTATATTGTGCTTCATGTCTCTTAGCATGTTAGATGGCCAAAACCTGAAATACAACACTAGGATCTGATGATATAGAAAATTGCAGATGTTGCTTTTGCGTGCATGAACTTGTAGTGTTCTGGTGATTCTATGAAATATTTTTTTTTCTCAATCTTGTTATTTTTCAGGTGCACTGACCGGTGGCATAACTACTCCTCTTGATGTGATTAAGACGAGATTAATGGTTCAGGTATGGAACGTTTATTTTCTGCTCATCTTCTTTCATATTTTATGTGTAGAGATGTATTATCCATTATATATCAGTTGTTGATCCTTTACATTTTTGACCTGCTCACAGGGATCAGCAAACCAATACAAAGGTATTGTTAATTGTGTTCAGACCATTGTTAGAGAAGAAGGACCTTCTGCTCTTTTAAAGGTATGACCATCCTTTTCGCTTCCTCTGTACAAAGTGTGACCTTGAATTTGGATGTTTATTCCTTATCTCTTCCCTGATTTGGTTAAAAATCTAAGTAAACACTTCAACAAAGTGCTTCAAACTTTCTGAACTTGTTTGAAATGATTGGCAATCTTGGGCTTTGGGGGACCTTTTCAAGCATATTCTTGCTTTTAATATCATATTATCATTTTATCTCATTGGTATTTGCTTAATTTGAAGTCTTAAATGCATTTCTGCCATTTGTGTGTGTGTTTGGGAAGGGGTGGGTGGGGAGATTGGAATTTTGAATCCTTCTTGCTGATTAGATATTGGTATTTTGATCTAAAGTTCTATTTGAACAGCATAAACTACTCGTGTTTCACGATAAACGAATGGTTTGGTTTTCAGGCGAGAGTGAGATGATTAGGGTGGGCAATGCTCACTATGTCTCTCTCACCTGCCCAGTTAATAAATGTTGTCTCCTTGGGTTTGACCTGTTAGCCAATGTTCTAAATGTTGCCAAAATTACCGAAATATTTCATTTTGCAAGAAACCGAAATAAATTGAATCTTGATATATAAGGTGTAATGCTTGAAATTTTGGCAAAATTTTGTGTCGGCAGAGGCGAAATGACCTTACAAACCAAAATTTTGAACCTCTCTGTTAGCCCGATTATGAAGTGGGCTCAATTTCAGGATAGCCCCTGGACCTTATGGGCTGCTTGACCCCTTTAGTTCTGGCCTGGATCTGCACAATTACTCGATTGACATGTTCTTACAATAATAAGAAGTAAGCTAATTTTTCATTGATGTATAATTTTAGGCGATCTGCGTGAACCTACCTAATTATAAATAGGTTGGGATGAATGCATCTTGCCTATTCAATAAGTTGACAAGTTTTGGCTGGGATATAGCCCGGGACAGCCTAGCTGAACCTCCCATTAACTCCCTGGTTACCACCCCTAGTGATGATGAAGGCATAAGCCCCTTAGAACATTCCCAATTTTAAGGCTCTTTTTGGTATGATTTCTATTTCAATTTCAGGGGTATTTCAATTTCTCAGGCTGTTTGGTATAATTTTGCACCCAATTTCAGAGAAATTAAATGACTTTGAATTTTTCTCATTTTGAGCATGTGTTCATTAACTATTTAGCTCGAAATAGGTTGAAATCAATTTTTATAGAAATCTTGAAATAGACGGGGAGCTATTTCATGATTTCTATTCAAATTGATTTAAACCTATTTCATCTAAACCCTTAATGAACACGTGCTCAAGCATGAACATGAGCAAAATTTTAATTATCTCTCTCTCTCTCTCGTTTTGGATAGAGGATGAATGGAGAATACACAGAGCCTCCCTCCGTTAGCTACCACCCCCTTGGCATGAGCCACCGCTCCCTAGGCAATGCCTCCCTCCCGCAGTCCCCCTCCCCACATCCCTGCCTCACCCCCTCTATGTATTCCCTGTCCCAACCCCTGCGTAACCCCCACCACTCCCCTCATTGCAAACCCTGCCCCAACCCTGTTCTCTGCGAACCCGGCCCCACCCCCCTCTATGCAACCACTACCCCACCCCCTTTGTGCAACCCCTGCTCCACCCCCTCTCTCTGCAACCCCCAGCCTCTGAAGTTACGTCTCATTGAATCAATGATCAAACCTTCCTCCATAGGGGGGGTTGTGGCTTGGGTTTCTGGTCGAGTAGTACCAGCAGCTGCGCTTTCTTGCTAGGGCAAAGCTGCTGCCTTTTTAGCAGCAATTTTCTTGTAATGGGCTTAAAAATAAGCTTTATTTTGAGCTGTTGAACGATGTTCTACGGCCATCGGCCTCCGGTCCTTTGTCCATGGACCCTTGAGCTTTGGTTCTGCGGAGGAAGAAGACTGTAGAGAATTTATTCTCAAAATTGAACTACCAAATGGATTTCTTATTCTTAAAATATTTTCAATTGATGCAACCAAGAAATTTCAATTTCTTGACCACAAACCTATTTATTGACTTATTTCAAGAAATCAATGAAAAATTGAAATAGAAATAGAAATTATACCAAAGAGAGTCCAAGAGGTGAGCTTAAGGGTTGATCATAAACATGTGGTGTACTTTGGATTATCCCAAAGCCATATCAGATGGTTATGAATAAGCATTCTAGTTTTGACATTGAAATATGCTTAGTGAATCCAATCTAATGGATTATTCCAGTCCTCTTTTCTATGATAATGTTACTGCTGCTAGGATGCCTGAATCTGTGTATGTACTTGAGTGTACATAATTGTTAGACGTTATGAGAAATCTGAAAGAAATTAATGTTTTAAATTCTTGAGCCTCTTGATATAACCGTTGGTCGACCAACGAGTAGCCCAATGCAAAGGAAATTAGACAGAATACATATAAGATTAGGTATAATATATATGGGTGCATCACCAAGGTGGCGAAGTTAGAAGTTGTAACCTTCTTTTGATTGCCCTGTGTGTTATCCCCAAAAGTTATTTAAGTCAAGAGTAAAAAGGTATTTTAAAAATAAGTTGAAAAAAACGTATCATTATGTCATTTTCAATAGTTGCCATTGTCCATGTGAAATGACATGATTTAACCTAATGGAAAAAATAAGTTTTTTACACTAAAAGGGGAAAAAAAAGTAAGGTTACAATCTTTTTGTAACCAGCCTTGGTGACAACAAGATTTTCCCTATATATAGTTAGAATATGGAAATAGTCATACGATGAAAGGTGGAACTTATAATTAGGATTACAAGAAACTTGTTTGTTTTTTCTTCTTTTTTTCTCTTAGGCAGGGGGGGTTGGGGATATTGGAGTTTAAGATCAGTAGGCATCCTGAATTGTTAAGTTTCACTTTTATTTTGTATTCTTGTGTTGTTTTTACAGGGAATCGGGCTGAGAGTACTTTGGATAGGTATTGGTGGTTCAATTTTCTTTGGTGTTCTTGAAAAGACAAAACATTTTCTTTCACAAAGACGTCCCGGGGTTCAGAACCTGGACACCAAGCAGTAGTGAAGTTAGTCAAGTCCATGTAATTTATGTCTAGGGTAATTTTGTTATTTTGTTTCTTAATGTTACTTTTACACCCTTCTCCCTGGTGTTAAAAATGAAAAATGCGGAAGAGCTTGCTGGGTATATTGTTAGTTACACTTCGCCGTATACATCATGCTATTTTGGAGCAAAATTCTGACACAATTTTGGTCTTGAATGACTTCTCTCATTTGGATCATATGAAAATTCCGTTGTAATCTATCACCACACCATCCCTGCAGTTCCTTTGCTTATTTCTCACAGGTACCAATTTGAACAGCTCTATGCCTTCTGGGAAAAGCTCTAACTTGATGTCTAATGTAGACTTGAACAGTGTTACTCTCACAAATTACTTGCCCGTTTCAATGTTTGATTTGAGACATATCCCCAAACATCCAACACTATATACTCCGGTGCCTTAATCCACTGGGACCCCCTTTGCTTCCTTGTTCTTGAATCCAAAAAGCTTAGATCTGTTGACTGGAGTTCCTGCTGTTGTGTATGTCTGCAGACATTGCTAATGTCCCTGACTGTTGCATTTGAACTGCTCTCCAGGTTGGGTATGCATGGGTGTGTTGCAGCTCTGCTCAGGCTTTTAGCTGTGTGGCAGAAGGCATAGATTTTCTGGTTCATATTTGGTATGAGTTAATTGCATTAGTCCTGAATATTGTTGGGAAGCCGTACATTTGTGCATGTAGGATCCTGTTGCAGCAACTTATAGCATGGTTGTTAACAGACCAGGTCTCCAGCATTGACTAAGATGTTGAAGGGTCAGTGATTCTGAGAGTTTTAGAATGGGTCAGAATACTTATCCATACCTGGTAAATTGATTTGGGTATGGAAAAAAAATATGGTACTGGATAACTTTATCCAAACCAAGAATCATGAACACAGATAGATGGAAAAGAACAGAAATATGGAATAATGGACTCATCAACTCAATCATTCTTTCATTCATTCATTCATTCATAGACCAAGAGAGAAAGGAAATCCTGTGTATCCCAACCAAGAATCACCATCAATGAACCTGGAAACAGTGAAGGCCTGAACCTGAGCGGCATTAGTGAGCACTTGATGACCTTTCCAGTTCACTCTATTTGCCGTTCCGTTCCTGCACCATTACCGGTGTTCTGATACTCTGTTTTAAATTACATGTGCAGTGCAAAACTACCGCTCCACTCGTACCACCTGACAGGATGGATAACATCGCTTATTGACGATTGCATGACAAAGGTCCTCGAGTGTTCCTTCCATGGCCTTCTCAGGTATGTCTGAAACTGGCTCTTCTCCGACTGCAGAACCATGGTGACACTGATCCTGCATTTAAAGACGTCGAATTTTGGACCGAAACCGACTGTCTAAATTCCAAATAAGACTGAAAAAATTCTGTTCTCTTTTGGTTTTGAAAAGTGTAATTTCATTCGGTTCAGTTTGGCTTCGGTTTTAGATTAAAATCATCGAATTGAACTGAATCAAATCGAATAAAGTGTAACCCATATAAGTTCAACTTAGAACCAAACCTAAGCGATACTAAACTTTTCAATCAATCGTATGTCTTTGTTGAATTGTGTGAAATTACATACTATATAGGTTTCTTTGTTGAGTAGTCTAAAAAGGATTGAAAGATACCAGATAGTTTACCAGATTTAACTATCTTCATGAGGTTGTAAACTTATTCCCAACTTCATTAGTTTCAGCAGGTTATTTCCAATTAAACCGAATTTGAATCAAATTACTGAGACCATGTACTTTTTGATCGTATCGGCCAATCTGTATTGGCTTGATTTAGGTGATAGATATACCGATACGATATTTAATTCCATACCGCCATCATTACATTTGGAGGGTGTCTGGGAACAATGGAGAGCATTTCAGACTTGCAACAAACAACGGTAGATTCGTGCGTGTTTTCTTCACCTAGGTCCTAGGGTGAAAGAAAACTTTCTCCGGTAAGAAATGCCAGGTCGGTATTATGTTGGACGAGAAAGGATATTGACCTGTATATGTTCTTATATATATATATATATATATATATATTTGGCTCAAAGATGATGACCCTAGTTAAGAATCTTAAATCCTATCCAAAATTTGGAAAGCACATGACATGCTTAGACTTGCCCATAAAAAAGAAAAAGGGGGGAAAGAACAAAGAGAGAATCCGAATCCAATCCGGCCACGGATGATATGATAATGATAGATAGCCAGGGCTAGTTAGGATTATGGATGTGTAAATGGATGATTGGAAATCTAGATTCGCATCCCTATCCATTTAGGGATATTCGTATTCGTTTAGAGAAATACTGTGATAAAAATTCATTCAAAAAAAAATTAGAATATTTAATAATAAAAAATTAAGTAAATAATGATCTTGAGGCTTTTTAAAGATTCAACAAGTTCTAGAATATGTGGAAAAGAGAATCATGATCTAAGAGATATGGATTGAAAGTGAATATATTCGCATCCAAATCCATTTGAATCTGTTTAGAGGTATTCGTATTCGATCAAGGAATATCCGAATCCGATCACATCCGATTCGTATCCGAGCCGAATCCAATCTAATAACTACCTCCTCCTATTATTCCAGCTTTTCAAGAAACGTGTGACCCTCTTGGCCCCCCATCCTGGTCCCTCCGTGGGTCCTTCTTTGATTCTTCTATAGGTTCCTTGTATGGCCCTAGTGGGCCCTTGTACCAAAAAAATAAAATAATAATAATAATAATAATAATAATAATAATAATAAAATATATATATATATATATTGGTCACCCGCAAACCTTCATGACTTATTATGTTTATGTATTTTGCTTGATATTTCCGCATGATTGGTTACACTAAGAATGCAAGTAGTTGGAAGTGTCTATCTTCTACAATCCTATATATGGGGCAAATCTTCTTTATCTAGAAGGGATAGAAATAGTATCGTACATCATAATTAAAAGACAAATTACATAATTTTTTAAAATCTTATTTGGATTCATGTGAGATGAATATAGTCTCAATGTAGCTATTTGGATACTTGAAAACATTTTTAATTTTATAGATCAAATATCAATCCCAAGCGTGGAAACTACTAAGACCAATGCCTATAAGTAGGGTAATGTATGGATGGAACCAGCCGACAAGAGATGGCTGAGATCCCCCACCTCCACCTCCATCACCTAGGTGGCTAGGTTTACAACCACTCCTTAACTCATCATCTATCACAGACTAAGTTTTATTTATTTATTTATTTATTTGTCATTTCTAACCAAAGCCCATAGGCCACTAGGGGGTGAGGCCGTGAGGGTGTCTGCAAGAGGGACCTGGCTCTTGTCCAACCGTAGCGGGAGTTGGACGGTCGAGCATTCGGAAAGCACCCCAAAAATGGGGGGTGGTCATTTCACATGTGGGACCCACCTGTGAAAGGACCACCCCACCCTTGTTATTGCTGTTGTTTAGAGGGGGCAGCTAGACAAAATCCTTTTCCGTGTGAGGGGTAGAAGAGGGGTGGGGGACAATAGCAACTAGCACATAAAATAAAATTTTTAAAGTAAAAAATTGTGCACCAACCTGTCGGTAGCCTCAGTGGTTTCTTAGTTGCTTGCGGAACCATTAGGTCCAAGGTTCAAGGCTTGGTTGAGAAGGAGAGGAAGAGAGAAGAAGGAAGAGGTATTCTAAAATACCTTATTTTTAGAGACCTGGATTCAACTCTCGGCAACGGAATTTTTATTTTAATTTAATTCTTTTTTGTTTATCTTAAAACCCCAAGGGTAGCTTAGTTGGCAAAGCCTAGGGGTGTCAATGGGTTGGGTCGGTCTGATTTCGGTTTGGATTTTTTGGTTTTGGTGTGATTTTTAGAGAAACCGAGACCAATCCAATAAGAATTTTTTAGTTTCGATTTCGGTTTCGGTGCGGTTTGATTTTGTGTCGGTTTCGATTTATGACAACGGATTGATATCGGTTTGGATTCGATTCGGTATATGGTTTTTTATACAAGTTGGGTTTGGTTTGTGTCTATTTTCTTCTCTTTCTCTTTTCAACTGCATAAAATATTTCATTAGCCCCACACTTAAAAAGGAGATCAATGGAACAAGCATTGTTACAATTCAATTTCCCTATTTTCATAACATCATACTCATTTTTTTGTAACAATTTATCTTACAACCATAAATTTGCTCACTAATATTGAAATCAATTCAATGATTTATAACCTTATACTCATTATTTTTTTATTAGTTTCATTAGGTTCGGTTTTCGGTTTGTTATCGATCGATCCGGTGCGATCTTGTTTTCAACCGGTCCAGTCATACCCCAATCCAATAAAGATCGGTTCGATTCAATCTCAGATTTTTTCGATCGATTTTGTTCGATCTTAATAGTACGGATTAGATTTTGACATCCTTAGCAAAACCCAACACCTCACAATAAAGAGCTCATGAGTAACTCTCCTTGGGACCTACCTATCAAACTAATCCCACAAATGTCGGAGGAAGCCTCAAAAGCTAGGCCTATGAGCCAGTTAGAATGAGACAAGCGCTAACCAACCAAGCAACTCAGTTGTCCGCCAGGCTACGCATTCAATGAGGTTATTAACGTTGGGTTAGTTCCTACATTATAAATTTAACATTGTAATCTCTCGTATTTAAGAGTGGATTTGGAATAATTAAAGTAGGGGAATGAAGTTTAATCCTAATCAAGACTTTTATCTTAAATTGGAGGTTAGTCCATTCTTCAAAAATAAAGTATTACAACTTGGATGTACTTGTAGGTGATCAAGAAGTACATTTTTAACCCCAAATTCAAGTTTACATTTTGAACAGGCTCATCCCTTGCTTGGTTTTGGTGCACTTGCCATTGTCTATAGTCAGGCCCTCGCTTGTTTAGACAGAGTGCATTAACGACTTAACACGGTAGTTTGATACTCCATACATATCAATCATTCTGATACTTTCATGTGCATTCCCATTGGTCCCCGCATTAATTCCCAAAGAGATCAAACTCTCTCCCTCGAATAAAATCAGTTTCTTTTTTATTTTTGGTATAAAAAAAAATAATAAAAAAAAATAGAGCCATTTGGGACCTAGAAAGGGCATCCAATGGACAAACCAACAAAGTTGCATTATATTGATTAATTAATGACCCAACAAGTGGGCAAGAGACCAGGGTCAATACTCTATTTTTAAAGGATAAAAAAGGAATAAAAAACCTCTCAGCACAGACTGAAAGAAACTACAAGAACAAGACACAGACAGATTGGACAAGAATGGAAAGTATGGAATAATGGATATCATTTAAAAAAAAAAAAAGGAAATGGAGTCATCAACTCAAATCATTCATTCATTCGTAGACCAGCAGAGAAAGGAAACCCTGTGGACCCCAACCAAGAATTACCAGCAATGAACCTGGAAACAGTGAATTCCTGAACCTGAGCAGCATTAGTGAGCACCTTATATCCCTTCCACTTCACTCTATTTGCTGTCCCTGCCCCAGCCCCCGTGTTCTGATACTCTCCATAAAATAACGTATTCAGTGCGAAATTACCGGTCCATTCATGCCACCCGACCGGATTGATAACATCGCTTATCGAGGTTTGCATCACAATGGTCCTCGAGTATTCCTTCCATGGCCTTCCCAGGTACGACTGAAACTGGCTCTTCACTCCCTCCAGATCCGAAGTCGCACCAATCCTACATTTCTGGATCACAATCCCGGTGTTCTGGTTCGGGTCATCTCTACCCTGGGCCGTCACCATGTTCTTTTGACCCGAACCGGGTCTCCGGGCATGGATATCACAGTTCTGGAATACGGCTGCGGCGTTTCCGAATATGAAGTCCACGGTGCCAGCAATCAGGCATTCCACGTAGAATTGGCGAAGGGAGTGAACGTAGAGAGTGTCTTGGTATGCCAGCATATCGCATCGGTAGAAGGCCGATAGGTCTGACCCGACCCGAAGTGCCACGGCCTGGTGCTTGGATGGTCCGGCTGTGTTTTGGAACGTAATATCCCGAGCCAAGAACCGCTCCCCAACCACAGCTGCATATATATAAATATTTCATATAAACAAATTATAAATAAAAAAAATTTGACATAAATTGTATGATACTAGCAGCAAAACCCTAATCAAATTAGTTGTTGTGGAAGGATATTTATTGTCCCCAAAGGTCTCGAAGGTTTTAGGATGGGAGAAAGACGAATCGACATCCTCTATTTTTGCCTGCCCCTATTTTTATCACACAAGAAAGAGCATAAAGACCGTCTTACCCCCGCCACCCCCGCTCCGACAGGGTTTAGGCGGGACTCGTAACTGGATTCCTCTTCCTCCTCCTCCTCCTTTGGTGGGCAAAAGTACAACAATAATAATTATTAAAAAAAAAAGAGATTAAAGGAAAAACACGGTTAGCCTTATATCTGTAAATTAAAGAGTCTAAAGACTAAAGTGACAAAGCAATGACGAATGAGAAACTGACAAAAACAGTGGCTACCTGTTCTTGGCCGACCTGTTTATTCTGTTGAAGTCGAAAAGGAATAAAGTACACCTTCAGTTTCCTAGGACAGTCCAATTACACCTAAATCCACGGGTCAACATCTGTTGGCGCATTGGATGGTGTCCCCAACTCGAGGGTGCGCAGGAGAGGAGCCGAATCCCCCATCCAAGAGGCCCAGTCATCGATCTATTTTGTGTTTTGTATAAAGAAAATATAGAGTTTCTCTTCACTGAAGGGTGTGCGAGGTATAATTCCTTCATCATCCTGCCATTGTGTATCTGACAGTAAAAGGCATTTCGGACCTCTAACATATATGTTGGACAACAAAGGATCGATTCGAAATTATTTCCACATTTATATATATATATATATATAAACTCAAAGATGATGATTTTAATTGAGGAATCTTAAATCTTATCCTGAATATAGAATAGCACATGCCATGCTACGCTTAGACTTGGCCCATAAAAGAAAAAGGAAAAGAAAAAAGATGAATGAGTACCAATGATAGTGATACATAGCCACACTCAATTAGAGCTTTATTCTAAACATGTCATGTGGGATACTTCATTCTTTACCATCCCTAGCGGCCTTCAATGCCACACTACAAGACGTCCAAACCACTACTATAATTAGATAAAATTGTCCATAATTAATGTATAGAGAGGTAAAAATGGTATTACGCATCACAATTAAAAGATAAATTAGATCATATATAATTGCATAAGTGGACGGAAAGAAATGATGGAGGATCCCCAACTCCATCCTCAATTCGACTCCTCTACTTCCGTTTGCCCTTATTGCCGTGTGTGTCTCACACACAAACAAAGTGAAAAATACAGCCTTACCCCTGTCCCAAACGTCTTGCCTAAACGGTGGTAAGGCGGTACTTTTCAGCACGTTTATGTGTGGGGGCGCACGACAGTACCAGACAGACGAAAGTAGAGGAGTCAGATCCATCCTCCACCACCTAGGTGGCCAGGAGGCTAGGTATATACGCCTACTCCTTAATTAATTCATCACCCATCAAAGGCTAAGCATTGAAATGAGTTTTTTTTATTTTCTTTACTTATTACTTGAAAAGGAAATGGGGAAAGTCCTATGAAGAAGCGAACTAGATAGAATATATAAAAAAATGATGCACATGGTTAAAATTAGTGTCTAGAAGAGAGAGAGAGAGAAAAGGGCAAAGATAAAGAAACGATGACTTATCACGTGTCGCTTACTCAAAACCTTACTCCAAAAAGAAATTAAGACTATCATCAATTGATAAAAAAAAAACCTTACCCCAAAAAAGAAATTAAGACCATAGACAAAACAAAAATTAATCTTCAATTAATAAAAAAACGTTGACGTATCGTGTGCCTTTTACTTAAGAACCTTACCTCATAAAGAAATTAAGACAATAGACAAAGTGACAAATCATCAATTATAGTGAAAATAGAATACTAATCACTAATAAGTTATTAGTTAATTTTGGGTGGAGAGAAGAGTAGTGACTAGTGAGTGACTTACCAACAGTAGCAGAGTGGAAGGTGGTGCTACCATCAACCACATTCCTACTAGCAGTGATGATGGTGTTCTTCTTCCCATCTCCCACAAACATTATGTTTGTCTTCTTCTTTGGCACCTCCACATTCTCTCTATACACACCTGCTTTTATCTTTATCACATACCTCTTACTACTCTTCTCCGGCGCCGCCGCCACCGCAGCCGCCACCGTCTTAAAATTCCCACTCCCGTCCGCCGCTACCGTCACATCCGCCGTCACCGTCGTTGCCTGAAGCAGTCTCCGGTCACTCGCCGACAACCACTCCGGAAACTCACTCCCTGTCTCGTTGGTTTCAATGCCATCATCCATCATCAACCGCCTCTCCTTCCTCTCCTCAGCCATGTGTGTGTCGGTCATGTTCTTGATCATGGCTAATGCGTTACTACACATCTTATAAACGTGAACCTGACCTGCCTCCAGCATTGATCTCACCTCCTTATCCGCTCCATCGTGTGAGAACCCATCCAAACACGACTCCTGATTCGTCATTGCAGCACTCACAAGTGTCTTAAGGTCACCGGCGTGTTGGAATATCGTTTTCTTCACGTTTCTGTACTGCCTTAGATCTTTGCGTGTCTTGAGTAGCTCATCCAATGTCTCGTCCACCATCTCTAGACAGTCGTGTAGAGCTGTTTTCTCTCGTTTCGTTAAACTTTTCTTCTTGGTGGCAATGAGTTTCTTTATGGTGAAGTAGTTATGTTCGACGGCGGTGGTTGTGATGTTCAGAGACATTTCGATCACGTCCTTCTGGCTCGTTAATTTGTCCGTGGCGCCGGGGACGGTGGCGATTGCCGAGTAGCAAAGGTCTGGATACCAACTGACACTACATGATGATTTGAGAATGGCATGCGTTGGGGAGTTTTTGCCGTCACCGGAGTTCTTGTGGGAGGCTACGCCGGCAACAATGCCGATTATGGCAGCGAGAAGAAGGATGAATGAAACGGCTAGTAGGAGGACTTTCTTCTTCTTCTTCTTCTTGTTCTTTGTCATGGTTGTCTTCTCCATGGATAAGGTGGAAATGGGGTTCCCCAGTTCTAACATTTGGAGTGAGTGGGTCATGTGTGACTTTGTGGAGCAAAGAAAGATCGAGAAGACATTGTAATGCTTTGGAAGAGGGGTAGGTTCTGTTCTTATAACAGATGAATCAGGGTTTAAAGAAAAAAAGTTGAAAAATGGGAATCGCCTGTCCGCCACTCTTCTTAAAGAAAATTAAAAAGCGCGTGGGCCTGGTTCCTCAACTGGCAGACTGGAAGCTGGTCTACCATGTGACGAGTTAAAGTTGGCTATTGCCATTCTAGAGCATGAATGGATGTTTTATCGCAAAAAGCACAAAAAAAGCATGTTATAGAAGTAAAAAGGACAATACATGCATGTGATGGGTGGTCACTCAACATAGGTCAAGGACGACTACGGATTTAGTAATCGGTATCGGGATTTGATATTGGTGTCGACTGATACTGATACGATATGAATTTGGATCGAACAGTTTTATCCTTTTTATTTTCTTTTTTAAAAATTGAATTTTTTTATAAAAATGTTACCGTGGTCCATATTGATCCATTTATATGAGATTTATATGAGATTCCTCAAACCATCGTCATATTTTATGATCGATGCCATAACAATAGCAAGCAGGGGAGAATAAAACGATGTAAAATACCTAGGTATCTATATTTTGAAAGGCAAAAGATATTGTCCGATTAAATATGATTGACCTGTATTGGTATTGATTAAGGGTGTCAATTGGGATGGTTCTTGGTATTCGGGATGGGTCCACACCGGTACCGGTACCAAAGGTGCCAATCCCAGTACCGTCCCATTTAGTAAACGGGATCAAACCTAAGTCCCAATCCCGATTATTAACGGGACGGGACGGTACCGGTTCCTAAACGGTTCTAAACCCGACAAAAAAGGGAGAAAAACTATAATGGTTCCGATATGGTTCCATTATTAGAAAGCAACTTAGAGTACAAATCCAAGATGAATTTTATGGTTTTACTTTTTCAAACTCCCTAAGATCACATGTAAGTTTCTCAAAACGAAGTCTAAGAATTAACGAGGACAGACTACTGTCATATACCTTCATAACATGAAATAGACCCTTTGAAAGAGTACAAATGGTTTCGGTACCTAATCGGTATTTCGGTACTGGTACCATTGGGAATCCCGTCCCATTTATTATTCGGTACTAAAATCAGATCCCAATACCATCCCATTTATTAAATGGGACGGTCCGATACCGGGTTTTAGTAGGACGGTTCTGGAACGATTCCCGGTTCTAGTCCCAAATTGACACCCTTAGTATTGATATCGTCATCGATATCTATCGAGACTGATACATGTATTGATATCGATACCTAAGACCATGGTTGTGATAATTTGGATACGTTGAAATTTTGTATTAGGATTTTAGGATCTCGACCTCTGTAGATTCCGATTCAGTTGGAATAGGTTGGATTGAACCCTATGATCTGCTGATTTGAATCGGCAAAAATGGACCGATTCCACCAATTCCATTTATATTTTCTACCCTGATGATGATAACGTTTGCTATTATTTGAATTAGATTAGTATTTAAATTTGGAATCTGGATGATTTATATCATATCATTTGTATCTTTTGGGAGAAGTTTTTATACACGATCATGAAAGCATGTATGATTGTGTCATCTCTCACAAAGAATTGGAGAAGTCATAAATCCCCACCTATTAATTAATGTCTTGAAACTCCCACCCTTTGACATATACGGCTTACACAGCCTTCTATGAAAACATTCCCCCCTTCTTAATACTCTTAATAGTTTTTTTTTGGGGTAAAATAATACTCTCAATGGGCAAATCACCTTTCCACGAGGTGGAAATACATACATTAGATTAAAGAAATCATTATAATCCGTTTGATCGATCAGAGGGTTTTAATTTAAAGAAAAAGTCACGATGAAAACAAAAAAACAAATTAAAAAGAAAAAGGCCAAAAAAGTCACGAGGGAATCTTTCCTAATTTTTTTCTTTTCTCGATTTCAGTAAACAAAAAGAATCATAAATACCACAGAATCATAAAACCATATGGTATTTGCGGATTTTTATCTGCTCCAGTATTGGAGGAGGCGCTGTTGTGCCATCGTGTGGTACAATAGTGGACATGTGTGTACAACAACGAATAAAAATTTGATATTTATCGTACATGTTTCTCTTTCGAGTTTCGAGGGCAGTTTCGAAAGATAAAACCGTTCTGTATATTTTTAGAATCAGTTTATCTGTACGTGTGAGAACTAATTATTTTTTTTGGTAAGTAGACTAGTGAGTGAGAGCTAATTATCGGATTCTAAGAACTTTCACCATTTAAAGTATTGCAACTTGCAAGGGGTGTGGTCGAATGACAAAGTTGAGCGAAGTTTCTTAGAAACATACCAAAAAGTAAAAGTAAAAGTTAAAAATAAAAGGGGATACTACTAGATTATTTTTTGTTGATAAAATGGAGATACCACTAGTTGAGTCAGAACTCTCTCTATCACGCAACGTGGTCTTTACACCAACATGTGAGCCAATCATAATGCGTGCAAAAGCATCAAGGATGAGATTTTCACATTTCATTGATGTTCTCATAAATTCTAGTGAAAGAGAACTCTATGACCTGGGCCCGTGCGATACATTGCCCTTAAGCTCAGACATGGGGGCAAGCAAAATGTCTATCACATTCTTGAAAATTTCCACTTTTGTATGGGGGCGTGACAGTCATTTCATCCACCCCTATTTATGGGAGCAAGGCCGGGCAGCGTACCACACACGCTTAGATAGTGTTCTTATCCCTAAATTATATTAGGAGAAATGTTCTGTATGGCAGGAGTGTTCTGCCTATGCCCAAACACATTTGGGGGGGGGGGGGGAGGTCCCTACCTCCCCTCCCCCGAAATGCATTAATGGCATTCTACTTGATGCCCCTGTGCGTTTTCTCATTGGTTTTTGTGCATACGTAGGAGCCACACTTTTGGAAAGAGAGGAAATTGTTACAATCATATATAAATCAACAAAAATAGTGTGTGTGAAAGTGCGAGTATGAGAGAGAAAATAGTGTGTGACAGTGCAAGTAAAAGAGAGAGAAAGATCTAGCTAGACGTGCCAAAATAGAAAGACTATTGCCAATGAGAATAATATGTTAATTATATTAAGGGAAAATGAACTCAGTTTGAGAGCATGGCATCTGAGCGCCCACATGGGCATCGACCAGGAAGGGTCCAATGGTCATTTTGCATGTCCCAGTGTCTTGCCACAGGGTTGCTCTCCCGTACAGAGAACATGTTCTCTTATATTAATAAGGACAAAGTTTTCCTCCACCCATAGAGAACGGTTCACCCACCATCCTAGGGTTCACAAACCCCTCTCGATACCCATTTCAGCCCTCTCCTGCCCCTTGGTGAATGAGATCCCCGTGGGTGGAGGGCAACTCAGTCCAATTAATAATGTTGTACATATAAAAGTGTTGATATCTTCATGAGTGTAGCGAGGGCATTAAAAATAAGGGACAGGAACGTTAACTGATGTTGTGCCTCAGCGTGTACCTACGCCTAGGCACAATCGCACATGAATTGATCGGTACACCCCTGAAAGGCGGAAAAGATCAGGGATACACTAGTTAATTATTTCGTGCACGGATGTGCCCGGGTGCAGGTACACGCAGAGGTACAACATCGGTTAGCGTTCCTTCTCCCTTAAAAATATGTTGATCTTACAATCTATGTGTGGGACCAATTACTGAAGATGGTACCTAACTTGGTACCCCCGATGTTCTTAAATCTTATTATTACGAGGGTGGAGAAAGAAAAAATAGGGTTCTTTAAAGATTCCCCTGCAATCCCAGGCTGGGAGACACGTACTAATCCCTAAAATCAATCCCTAGTTCAATACCGATGTGGATGTTTTGTTTCTTAACCCCAAATACAGTTTGCTCTACATTTAATACATTCTATGAACTCTGGGTTTTGGAGAGGAGAGAGGAGTCTGGTGTCTTGGAGTTTTTTTTTGTGGGCGTTTCGCCTTCTTATCAAAGTAATATTCGAATTGTCTAGGAATCCTTAATTTTTTTTTCAATTCTTTGTCGAACTAGACATCCAAGATCAAGGAATCAGGTGAGAAAGACACGCTTCGATCAATTAGTAGAACGAGAGTTTCTTCTCATCTATCTCCTCGTTGAGTAGTTTAGGATTAATTTACTCTATTCCTCTACACATCTAAGTAAGACTTGGTGCCTTCTCTACTAAGCTAGCAATTAAGTGGATTCTTAAGGTAAAGTATGGTGTGAATATGGATAATAACTTTAGGAAAATATGGAGTTTTTTATTTTTTATTTTTATGGAATTTAAAAATACATCCAAAGTTTTGTCTCTTCTTATGAAAAGTGATGGTGGGGGCTTTGAGTACTTAGAAGGAAACTATCTAATTCTATGTCTATTAGCCCTTTCATTTGTAGCTTCCGTAAAGAGATTGAGATTGAATATTGGCATATATTCGTATCATGTAACTTTTCTAGAAAAATTAACCTTAGGTTTAAGGGCCTATCTTCACTTAATGACATATATTGTTATCGATGATTACTCATAATTTATCTAGAGATGTAAACGAGTCGTATACGGATCACATGTGATCAGATTTGAATAGCCCCTGATCGGATATGAATACCCCTATACGAATACGGAGACAAACCGAATCCAGATTTTTGACTATCCATTTACATCCCTGACTTGTGTAACTTGGACCTTCGACCTCCAATGGATACGATTCACTCTCAATCTGTACTTTTTAATTGTCTTGGCTCCTTTCCTCATTCTCTAGAATCTGTCATATCTTCAAGAACACTCAAGATCATTAGCTTTTTTTTTTGTTGGATATCTATTCCAATCGGATAGATTATGTTTTGGATTAGAAGAATTTGGATCCAGTTATCCTCTAAATAAACACGGATATCCTAATTGGATATGAATGCGAATCAAATTCGGATTTTCTACTATCCATTTACATCCCTAAATTTATCAGGTGGGAGATCTGGCATTCTAATATGTGATGTTAGTTTTGACTCATTAATGGGTTCAACGGGATGTACCACATAAGAAAATTGAGGGAAAAAGTTCTGTACAACGCCAATTCAAAAATGAAATTGAACACCGCTTCACATATCACTGTTCATTTGATGGGGTGATATGTCATAAATGCCCTCATTCCTATTGTCAGATTCCAAAAAGGGTTTCCCTTATTCACCTGAAACTGCACTCGGGCAGTGTAGGGAACCCTCTCCTGAATTTTAATTACAAAAGAAGTAGGTTTTATTTTTTATTTTTTATTTTTTTACACTTGTCTTGTAAATCTACTTGTTTTGTAATCAAAATTTTTTTTTTTTCCATTTCTTAGCTCTAAAAATTGTCCCATTGATTAACTCCCAATTTGTGGTGGCAGATATGAGTCATGGTTTTGTTGGTGTCCTTCAGGATAAAAAATGCGGGGATGTACTAAGGGTTGCAAGGAGCGAAAGACCAGGGGTGTACCGATGTAGAAGTATGGATAGACTGTCAAAAACTTGTGACATGGTTGATGCAAGGTTCGTGTAAAGGGTGGCTATGGGAGTATTATTTATTGCTTTATGACATTAAACTTTTTCTGTTATGTTTGTATTTTGAAAAGAACAGGTTTTATTTAGTTAATTTTTTATTTCAATAAAAAAACTGTTGTATATATAAAAAGGAAAAAAAGTGGGGGGGGGGTGAATGACCGTCCCGACCCCATGAAAAGTGAAAATCCTACCCTCTGAGATGTCAGTATGAATGCTCTCATTGACTGTCGCACAAGTGTGGCACCTGCACTTCCCCACAGAGAACGCTCTCACAAAAAGATATAGCTTGTGCTCTACCTATTTTCGTGTTCAATTCTCATGCTTTGAGTTCGATTGTCAAACCAAAAACTACGACTAGAAGTTATCCCGCATCCCCAATAGAAACAAGGGATTTTGTCAAATGCCTACCTCAAAATATTCATTTGTCCAAATGCATCCTTACAACTTTACAATTTACACGTGCTCCCTTACTTTCAAAACATTCTAACACTTTAGACAAGTCCGTTAGTCTAGGACGTTGGACGTTAACTTCAGAAAATCTAATGACCAAAATACCCTTGTGACAAAACCCACCAAAATTAAAGAGTAAAGTGATCAAATTGCCCTCATCTTCCCCAAATAATTTAAGATTTGAAACTGAAAATCAAACCCTAAACCATTTGGTGAAGATGAACCTAAAATCAATGATTATTTGATGATACATGGGCTTTCCCTGATAGTGTTATGTCTAATCCAATAACCCAGTTTTGTTTCAGGTTTGGTCAAGATATGAAGTTTGAGGTAGCCATTAAAGCAGTACCTTCAAAAGGATCAAGAACTAACAAACAAAGAATGGAGGGAAAAATGCTGATTACAGAGTTACGGAAAATAAACCAATAGTCCATGAAGCAGAGAAAATGGATTAATGGAAATCCAAAACTTACCCCCGTTGACCTACTTGAGATTTAAGATCCTAAGAAAAATCCGGTGAGAGAAGAGGAAAAGTGGAGGAAAACAACAGTTAAAATCGAACCTGGTCACCGTTGTTCCGGATGAGAGTCTCTCCCAGGTGAGGAGAGAATTGATTCAATGTCATGACGTATGCAGGTACCTATCTCTGCTGCTTCTTCGCCCATTTCTCCTCTCCCAACCTACTCCAAAGTCACAAAACAGACACCAGATGAACCCTAAAATCAATGAAACAAAAATCCACTCTAACAGATCAACATGGTAAGAGCCACGATGATACGATTGGAAGAACTCAAGCTCATAAATCGGTCTACAAGGTGAGGGAACCCAATATTGCAGATGCCCACATCCAAATATATGCCCACATCCAATCCCTTATGGGGCTGATGTGGGACTATTGTACATAACATTACCCCACCCTTTAATGGTCGACCTCCTCGTTGGCCCACTCCGGATCAGGTAGCATTTTCTAGGCAGCTCCACTCTGCTCTAAGACCCTTTCCCAACTGTAGGTAGCCCTTTCCTAGCGGCTCGCACTTTGGCACCAGGTCACCCCTCCCAAGTATCCAACTACAAAGGATGGGTCAATGAAAGTACCAATTGATACGATTGGAAGAACTCACCCTCACAAACCGGTCTACAAGGGGAGGGAACCTAGTATTATATATGCCCACATCCAATCCCTTATGGGACCGATGTGGGACTATTGTACATAACACAGGATAGATTAATTGATTTTAGGGTTCATTTTCCTCCAATGGTCTAGAGTTTGATTTTCAATTTCAAACCCTAAACGATTTGGAGAAGATGAGGGCAATTTTGTCACTTTACTCTTTAATTTTGATGGGTTTTTGTCACAAGGGCATTTTGGTCATTTGATTTCTTGAAACTAACGGATTGGACTAAAGTGTTACAATGTTCTGAAAGTAAGGGAGCACGTGTAAATTGTAAAGTTGTAAAGGTGCATTTGGGGGACAAATGGGCATTTGACAAAAACCCTAGAAACAAAAGCAAAACTTTTCTTTTTGTAACAAAACAAAAGCAAAACTAGTCCCTCTCAATTTCCTACCCGTTAATTTCCTACAATTCCTCTCATAGGAGGCGAAAATAACCACCCTACCCCCTGCCTAAACATACTGCTCGTGTGGGTTCCACCACTACAAGAGGCTTTTGGGGAAATGGACCCGACAGAGAATTGTAGGAGACAATTTTCTTGTTGGAATAAACCCCCCCCCACCTTTATCTGCTCCATTTCTTGGGTAGGTCCATTTCCCCAAGTTTCTCTAATAGAGGGGAGTGGAAATGACCACCCAACCCCTGCCCGTACATACTGCCTAGGTGGGATCCACCCCCCTCTATTAGAGGAACTTGGGGAAATGGAGCGGGTAGGAAATGGAGCAGATAAAAATACACCCCCCTCCAAAAAAAAAAAAAAAAAAAACTTTTCTCATCTTATAATCGTCTGCATCCTAGGTCTCTTCCATCATATGCATGTTGCATTCAGCCTGAATGACTTTGAAATAATGTCAACAATTTCGCATAAGTAACCAGGGTGATAAAATACCCCATTTAAATTACTTTTTATCATGGTGCTGAACAAATTCAAATTGAATGGAGATTTATATAGAATGATCAAAGAAGGAACCAATTCAGGAAGATTGCTTTTGATACAAGATTAGATCCACATATATTTGGTAAAAACACTAATCTTTTCCTTTGCCTTTGTTTTCAGGTAATATAACCAGAGTAAAAAAAAAAATTCCAAAAAAATAAAAAAAAAAAAGAAAATTTCCAACTTTAGCTGTACTTCTCCATACTGATTTTGTTCAATAACTTACTTTTATATGTTTTTAACTTGAAAACAAATGGAGCCTTCAAAATTTTATTATTAAGCGTTTGTAATCTGGTTCTACCTGTTCCCATTAATTTATGAAATCACAAATTTGTACGTATCAAAAGGTTGGGGGGGGGGGGGGAAGAACTCAAAAAAGCATGGCTCTTTTTTTTTTTTTTTTTTGGAAAAGCCCCAAATAAAATGCCAAGGGCACCTTTTAGGAAACAAATGGGCATAAAATGATACATTGTAGAAAGAATACATTGAATTAAAGATATGAATAACCCCTATACCCAAAAAATTGAAGCCACCACCCCTCCCCAAACCCCCTCACCCACCCCCCCACACCCCCCCCCCCCAAAAAAAAAAAAAAAATAAATAAATAAAAGAAGAAAAAGAAGGGTAAAGCATACAAGATATTGGAAGATATTGATAATACAGCCAGCCAAGCCTACAATACATTCTAACTGTCCATTGTACACTTCAACTTCCCTTTGAAAACTCAAAAATAATTCTCTGACCTAATGTACAATCTCCTGGTTTTCGTATGATATGATAGATGCTCCCTGGCCTTCCATGGCACCAACTTCTGGTAATCTTCCCTGGAAACACTTCAAGTGGGGGTATTTTATCAACATAATCAACAATCATCATTAGTACATCATCAGCAGCATCACCACCAATGACACTATCATCATTATATCACCTCAATCAGCATAGAAAACCATAATTCTCTGTTGTCACCATCTACAACACCATCTTCTCTATAACATCCTGAAAACCATAACCATGTAATGAACATCATAATCATCATCTTGATATGTTATTGTCAACATCATCATTGTACCACCATCATCATTACCACATCCATGTTGTCGATGCAACCAACCATATCACATAATTGGGAGGTACGCCCCACCATGCCCCTTCCTTAGCACAAGTGGACCTGCAGCGTCCGGAACCCGATCCAATGTTTTCATGCATGCATCAACCACATCAGTAAACCCAGTTGCAACTGTAGCCAACTGCAACCGCAACCTTATATCCCTTGTTCTCTTCAACAGGCACCGAAATGACCTCCAAAGGTGTTTTGCCCATTCTGCAGGCAAACCCCCTGGCGAAAGCCAGACAGAGAAGTGGGACTGATCTCCTCTTGCTGCCACTTCAGACCTATAAAATCTTGCAAGCTCTGCAAGCATTGATGGCTGGAGAGGAAGCACAGCCACAAACTCTGCCACAAATTGTTCAGTGAGTTCTGGCTTGAGCATTTGGTTCCAGAGCACCAAGGCCCATTCACCTGCTTGGTTGAGATTGTACGCTTCAGCAACAATGAGTGCCTCCTGGAAACGGGACTGCTCAACAAGGGCACGCCGTGCATTGGTCTCAGATAGGTTGATCCAGTCAATGTCAGGCATGCGAATCTGGAGTGACAGCAGGGAAGCCTGGGCACAAGCACGGCGTGTCTTGTTGCCAGCATCAATGGTGGCGTACTCTCCAGCTGCCTCGATGAAGTAGCGCATGGCATCAAGGAGGTCTTCATTTTGCTCCCTATCATAGCCAAGGAACCATTGCTGTGTAGACTGCACGGCTCGCGTCTCTAGCAGTGATGCTGTCTCATGCCTCATATCAAAGTGGTTATAGACCTATAATCAAGTAACGTGCACAAAAAGTGAGAAAACACGCGCACATAAAGATGGGGGCATCAATCAAGCAATTTCTTCATAATTATTGCTCAACTTGATGTTGTAAATACTGTAGTTCCAGGTTTCAGGTTTCAAGCCTAAAACCTTGGTCAAAACCTGGGATTTTTCTGGGCCAAAATCAAAACCTAGGTTTTGAGGCCCAGAAAATGGTATTTTGACCCTTTTTTTTGTGCTTCCTATTTTACCATTTTACACCTATTCCATGAATTAGTTTCACACACACAAAAAAAAAAAAGCCTAAAAATGGTTACTCGTAGTTTGGGCCCAAGTTTGCTAGTGTATGCTGAATGTTGTTGTACACTAGCTCTATTATAAACACCGATTACTTAAAATTTAGCTACTGGAAATGTAAATATGCAATTAAAACAATAAATTTTTTTCACAAATTTGTTGTGGAAAAATCATATTTTTAGACTAGAAAATTCAATAAATAATTTAACAACCTAAAACATAATCTGACTTCATGAAGTCTAGATTGGGCCACTCTAGCTAACATATATTTATTTAATCAAACTACTATGTCTATGTACTAATTCTTTCAAACATTAGATTTGGGGGAAAAAAACCATGACCTTCAAGCTCCAATCATGCAAATCCAAATTGCAGAAGGATTGAATGAGTAGAAGAATGCAAAAAAGTGGGAAGAAATCAACAGTTTTTGGCAAAATCCCAAGGAGCAGTGTCGAAACCTGCGAAACAAGGAGGTCTCGGTCCAAACATGTCGATATATGACAGGTTTCGATTGAAACCTGTGAATTATATATATGGTTTGACCATGTTTCGGTTGAAACCTCTCGAAACTTGGACCAAACTAGTATTGACTTTTGGTTTCGTTTCGGTTAGTGTCGAAATCTATAAATCTCGGCCGAAACTTAAAATCATGGGCTCAAGACTCTCATAACTTCACTGACCTGGAAGGTTCTGATTTTTTACTGATGGTTCAGTTTCATTCTTTCATAGTCAAAATTGGTATCCAAATCTAACAAACAGAATTTTTCAGTGTTCTCCCAGAGTAATTCTAATCTGTTAGTTGTTGATTTAAGATGATATTATTTTAACTTGATTTGTTTGTTTGATTTTTCCCATTATCAAATCATTTAGGTTCCCTTTAACCCTAGATTGCATCACACAGTGAAATAATTGCTCACATCCTACTAATTTTTTATTTTGTGAACAGAAACCACAGTGAAAGAAGGATTTGTGAAGAAACAAAAGAAAGGAATACAGACCAAGGCTGAAACCCAAAACAGAAACAATAAAAAAGAAAAAAATTAATTTCCACCAGCAAAACCATAAAACATAAACCCAACCACCCACCCTAGAAGAAGGGCACCTCACCAAACACCACCAACAGATACCGCTCTGCTATCCATCTGATGCAGATCAAAGAAGGATCTGCTACGGCGGGCGTGAGAGAGAATAATAGAAGAAGAGAAGGGAAGACAAGGAGCTGTTGTAGGGCTGTGAACAGTACCCATGAACAGTAACTTAGAAGAAAAGAGAGGAGAGGGGAGGAGGGAGAGGAGATCACAATCTCACTTAAAAAAAAAAATAATTCTATTTCATCATTACATCGTGGAGGGTGCTAGCCTTTACAATCATTTTATATTGCTGAAAATAGAAGAAAACATACTTAAAACTGAACTCTAAACTACCAATCGATGGGCTGAGTTGACAGTCCTTTATTGACTCAAAAACTTATCCATTATTCCTTCCCATCGATCAGCAGCTATGGGAGGAATTCTATCTTCACTCAACCACCTAATACCAACCTAATCAGATAAGGTAATCTCCTATTTTGCGCAGGCTAAAAAGGAGACTCCTTAATTGTCTCAAACACTAAATAACCAAAGGAATAAAAGTCCTAAACTGAAAGGAAAACTATATCCAATTGACCTGTTTATGTAGGTGTGTCCTAATCTGACCATGAAACTGATTTAAGACAAATTAAAATATAGCTGGACTTATAAAGTCCCAAATCCAGCCAACTACTTGCAATAAAAAAATAATAATAAAATAAGATGAAAATAAGCTTTTCTAAGGATTACTCTACAACCTGAACTGCTGACTGGACAGATTAGATAAGATTCCAAATTCATTGAACCTACACAATTCTCACCTCACCGGAAGAAATTGCCCAGTATTCTTCATTGCCCAGGACACTCTCCTCTAAAGCACTAGTAGTGATGCATTCAACTAATTTCTCGTGATAAACCTCCATCATTTTACCATCACTCTAAAGCTAGGAGCCAGAGGCAACATCCCAATCTAACCTGATGGTATCTCTAGATGCCATGCCCTCTCTTGGGTTGATATTTTGGCCAGATGCCATTGCCCTCTTTAGATAACATTGACCGTAAGTACAGAAGTTCTCATTCTTAAAATAATCAATCAATCCATTACAATCACTGAGAGTCAAACCCTATTGTCCATGAAGGGAAACCCAATTGCAAGAAAACCAGTCTCATCTGATTTCTCACCAGATGGAGGGAGTGAAATACCAGAAGAACCTCCAACCCCAAACAAAGGGAACTAGAAACCATTCTCACCACCATCTCCAGATATCTCTGCATGAAATGATTCACCATGACATTATCAAAGGTAAACCAGCGCTCTTCAAATTCAAAAATGTTCTGATGATCATGTATGAGGTTGAACTTTCCAAGACATATACACACTCAGCAATGAGCCATCTATCAAATCAAACATTTGCAGCAGCTGAGAGATCCAACCAAATGGCCTCCTCTAGAAGGACCAGAAAATAAGCAGTCAAATGACCAACCTATGGCAATGGCTGGGTAAAAAGAAAAAAAAAAAAAAAAAAAACCAATCATATGGCTAAGATTACCAGTTCAACAGATCTTTGAACTAAGAGATCCCAATGGGATCCGTTGATTGAGTGGCCTGGACAAATTAAAATGTACAATGTATGAATGATCAAGATCCATTGGTGGTTAGCACCATATTTATCATGCTCTTGTATATTCACATCCCCAATAATTATGCATGTTTCTATGTTACCACAAATATAAAAGGTGTTCAAATATGGAATGGAATGATGTGAGTATAGAAACGAACCATAGCAAAGGCATCAAGATCATGGGGGTTAAAATGCTTCAGTGACGTAAGAACAGAAATTCGAAATCCTCTGATAGACTCGACTGTTCCTGTTGCTGTGTCTGCTGCAGAATACTTCTGAAGAAGAAGTTCCAGCTGACCATTTTCTATAAGAATTCCAAGAATGAATTGCAGTCCATGGGAATTACCAACTCCAGTTACTAGGCGAGCCAAACATGAAAAATCCCCTTCAGACACATAAGCTTCCACCCTGGTCGCTGCAAGGGCTATGAGAACATCTACTCCATCCAGACAGGCAGATGATTTGTAGAAGTGGTGGGACAGAATGAGAAGCTCAACCTGAAACATCATTTTCAAATTGTAATAAAAGCTATATTGATTAATTATAGACACATATATTGAGAACATGAAAAGCATATAAAAAAAGAGTACTGCTGTGAATCAAACAAACAACAGAACACAAGGCTAGGTTGTTTGAAATTGGAATCCCATAAAATAACAAAGAGGATTCAGACTTCAGAGTAAAGCATAGAACTTGTAACTGCAATTAGAATTAGACAGTTAAAAGAAAAGAACAAGAGACTTGAGGGATGTAAATGCTGTTTGTACAATGCTTAGTATCAAACCGAACAAGTGTCAGCCTGCCATATGGATGACACTAAAAACAAATGTCCATGCTCCAAACAATGCAAAATACATAATTCCACCAAAGACTTTATCATAAATGTTTGTTTTCTCATAGGAGCTAACCATTCGTATACGGAAGAGGTTGGTCAACCAGGCCTAAATGTTTATATTTGTCTCTTTCCTCCACCCAAAAAATATGAAGTTACTTAATTTCCTACTAGTACCTTGCATGGGCTTTATCTACTGTCATATTCCCATTTCCCACTATATAACAAATGCCCTAGATTTTACTGATGGGTCCCCAGAGAAAAACTATCAACCACCAAAGGCTTTTAGTGGTTGAATGGGATGATCTCATATTTCCCCTTGTTTTGAAGGAATTACATCAAGGAGGGATCATTGATGCCTATCTCCTCAGTGCAGAAAGAATCAACATATGGGGCCTCATACTAAAGAATTTGCAGTAAAATACATTGGATGTTTTTCTGCTGAAGTCTTTTTACAAGGGATTGATGAGGGAGCTGTGGATACCTAAACTCTTGGAACTTTTGAGATAACCAGAGTAGGTGGAAACTTTTGCTTGGGCTGTCACGAGCCATAGGGTTGTGATGCAGATCAGCTAGACAGGTACTTCAAAAAGTACCGAAGGAAGAAGAAGAAGAAGAACCCGTGGATTCAGGAATTTCAGAATTTTTAGTTTCTCTAGGAATCCTAGTCTCACTGGGAATCCTATTCCTACTCTACAATGGAATTCTATTTAAGTAGAGTTCTCTAGGAGCCATAGGGTTGATGTAGATCAGCTAGACAGGTACTTTAAAAAGTACCAAAGGAAGAAGAAAAAGAACCTGTGGTTTCAGGAATTTAAGAATTTTTAGCTTCTCTAGGAATCCTAGTCTCACTGATCGAACCAGCAATAAATCAGCAATAAGTATTGCACATAACCCAATTCAACATGATCGAACCAATCACGTTGAGATTGACTGCCATTTTATCAAGGAAAAGTTAGAGCAAGGAGTTGTTTGTGTCCCTTTTATTCAGTCCAGTGATCAGTTAGCTGATATTCTCACTAAGGGAGTTAGTAGTAGGAGTTTTAGTTTTATTGTTAGCAAGTTGGGCATGTTTGACATCTATGCACCAACTTGGGGGGAGTGTTGTAATATGGGTTTAAGGGTAGAAATGTCATAAGGGTAATTCTGTCCTTGTACCTATTCAAGAATGTTCCTAATATTATTTTAAATAGAGGCTGTGATCGACTAGACACAAGCCATTTTTCCATTCTCAACACTACCATATTCTTCAAGGAAGTTATGCGGCTACATGGGTTTCCAAAGTCGATTGTATCTGATAGAGTTATTAAGTTTATGATCTATTTCTGGAAAACTCTATGGATGAAGACCAACACAAACCTTCATTTTTCTACAGCCTTTCATCCATAGGCAGTTAGTCAAATGCAAGTTGTTAACCGAAGCTTGGGTAACTTGCTGCGTTGCCTAGTTAATGACTATGAGAAGACTTGGCTGGTCCATTCTTGACATCGCTGAATTTGGGTACAAGCGTTCAGTGAACATGACTACGGGTAGTACTCCATTTGAGACAGTTCTCAGAGTTCAACCAAGTTGCCCTGTCAATCCTGTTCCCCTTCCGCCTCACATGTGCATTAATATCGAAGCGGATGAGTTTATACACCATATCAGTGAGGTCCATGCCAATATTCGTAGATGTTTTATTATAAGTAATAACTCTTATAAAGCGACGACTGATCATTGTCGACAATTTGTGGAGTTTCTTCAGTCTAGAGACATGGTGATGGTTCACATTGCTCCTAAGATGTTTCCTCCCGGCACCAACACGAAGCTCCACCCACGGAAGATGGGCCCCTATAAGGTCCTTAAAAAGGTAAGACCAAATTCTTATGTGCTTGATTTGCCGGCTGACAAGGCCATACACAACATCTTCAACGTGGCTGATCTTATGAACTATTTGGAACACCACTAGGAAAAGCGAGATACAGAGCATACTTTACAGTTACCCCCAGTTTATCCCACCTATTGAGGATGAGATACAGGATGTTGTGGACGACAGATATACTGCCACTCGGAAGGGAGGTGTTAAACATTCCTATCTCTAGTAGGACACTATTATAACTCCTAATCTAACTATCCGATCTGCTTCGTATTCTTATATATTGTTTACTAACATAAGAACTACTGTTGACCATAATTAGACCCAATTCTGTTCTTTATTGGCTGAGATATCTAAGTTCCTGGTTTCTAGGACTTGACTTGCTACTTCTGTAACAATGCTGGTTCTTGAGATCCAACCATGGGATCAAGTCCATCTTTTGGGGAGTTGTTCTTAACCATAAGTGATCTTTGAACAGAATATTAGTTCACATCAGTTTGCTTGATATCAAGTTATTAAATTTCCTTCAACTCTGGTTATTGTTACATCACTGTGATCCTGGTTAATCTGAGTTATTAAGTTTCTAGAGATTCAGTAAGAGTCCTCACTATTCATCACCTAATGAAGACATGGTCGTACAAGGTGAATAGATGTGTGCCTTAAGTGAGAAAGAGTAACTTCTTTGAAACTTACTGATTCCAAAGCAAGCACTATTTATTGCCCCACAAGTTGGTGATCCAGAATCTCTTCAAAAGAGACCCAAAATGCCCAAGAATCAATTATAAGGATGAAAGGTAATCAGATTACTAGTTTGTATATTATCCCCTCTTCACCCCCTTTTAACAGTATGGTTGATAATTTGATATGTCTGCATCTATGAAATGCTTCATTAATCAGCTTAGTAAGGAACATTTTCAACAGCATTTACTTCCCTTTATGATCAGTATACCATTATTGATCAATAAATAAATGTCTCTTAAGAAAATTATCACATTTTCTTATTCAATACCTCACAGGCATGTGGTATTTCCTGTCCAGTAATAACTAAACGCATCAATGCATGGCCAATTTCTGGTTCTGAGGGACAAAGCTCTGCCCACTTCAAGAAATCAGAAACTCTCCACAGAAGAGGAGCCGGTCCCTCTTCCTTTTGAGAATCCATGTATCCTCCACGGTGTGCAGCCAATAAACCCTGGAAAAATATATAATTGTAAATGCCAGATAATTGTTCTATGGCAGAAAAATACAAAGGCAAATGGGAAGCACCTTAAGAAAAGATTCAGCAAGAATTCGAGCAATGCTGGCTGGTGGCATGGAATGAGTCTGCACTAGAAGCTTCGCTTCCTCAAGTGAATCTTGTGCTTTAAGAGAGAGTAGTTGGAGCAGTTCCACTGGCTGTTTCCCAAACGCCTCGGGAAATGAAAGACCCAAGACATTGGCAGCTTTTACAACTGCTATTATTCTCTTACACAATCCACGCCCCCAACCTTCAGTAAACTTGGTTACCAAACTCTCCAAGATCTGCAATCAGGAGTAAACAATTTGGAGAAAATTTTTTATTGTTTTAATAGATAAATAACAGAAAACTTTATTCAAAAAGAATAATGAGGGTAGAAGGCTAGTCAATTAAGATAAAATACAGACCAAGAAAAAAAAGGTGGGACCAGCAAATGTACAGAGAGAACTATAAAGAATACACATTAATCCCTGGTTCTAACACCCCTTGGTTAGCCAATCTAGGCCTCCAATATTAGCAAGATCTTCATGGTTGCCTTGTCGTCTACCTTAAACAAACATATTTGCAGAACAATCTTCCCTCACCATCTTATCTCTATCAAACGTAAAGGCAACATGCAAGACATTGTATTTATGCTCTTGATGAGTCACCTTTGCCATAGTCCATGACTCTGCATCAATAGCTGAACCATCTCTAGTAATAGTCCAACCTTGTCAAAAACAGACCTAAATTGCCTAGATAGCACCCATCAAAGTTTGGGTTCCACTTTCATCAAACCTATGACATACAATGGAGCTTCCCCACCCCCAACAAAGAAAAAAAAAAAAAAAAAGCCGTAGAAAGTCCTCTAATCTCCAACAAACCTGATTCCATGTATAAGAAAGGATTTCTTCTTGGGATGAGTTGCCTTTCCCTATGATCCCTAAATATGCTCTGATCACTGAACCATTCCCCAAGTCTGATGGTCCCACCTATCCCATATAGACTTTGGTTTGCTACAGAGTATAGAGTACCAAGCAAAGTAAAGATTCACAGTTTAAAAACATATTAGAACCTTGTAAACATTCATCAAAAGGAAGAAGACAAAAAGATAGGACTGTTCAAAACAAAGGATGTGAGGAATAAGTCACTGCCAATCCACCTAAAAGATTCAGTAAATAGTTTTTCATTGTAGTGACTGAGGCTAAAAGCAAATGTCTTTTAGAAGATTCATGAGGTAGGGGTGATGGAGAGGCTTTAGATTATTGAGGGAATACCTGATTACTTTACATCATCAGTTCGCTAATGACAATACTAAAATAATTCAAGGTTTTCATTTTCAGTACTGAATGTTAAATTCAGTAAGATGAAAGTCTCTTCTTCTTTTTTTTTTTTTGGGGGGGGGGGTGGTGGTGTTGGGGTAGGGGTGGGGGGTGGATGAGGAGGAAAAGAAAGTTTACTAGAACAGAGATCCAGTTATTCTGTGAGTCCCAAATAGGTTGTCTTCATGGAAGTGATTTTGGTATTCATCCCTATAAGCCTAGCATAGAACTAAAATTCGGAACTCGACCCCAACTCGACCTTGGGAAAAACCAAGTTGTCTCGAGATATCTCGAGATTTCGGTCAAGTTGGTGCATTTTTTTTTTCAACTCGAAACTTGGTTTCGGTGGGTTTTAGACCTAGTTTGGGTCTGAAACTTGGTAGTCAGCCTATTTTAGACCATTTAAACACAATGACACTATCAGATTTTACAAAAACAAAGTCCAAATAGGAGTTTCACTTCGGACCCTAGGTTGGTAGGTGACGACGTACTAAAATACCCTACTCTACACATAATTTAGTAGTAGAAAACAATCATTCAATTATTGTAAAACAATTCTCGATCTTTTGATTTGATTTGGAAAGCCATCTCCTTCGACTTGTCCTCTAAGCTTAATTGCATTCGTCATAGGCATTTTTTGGATACCCCAAGGAACAGGCATATTGTTGTCTCCTAGGGTCTTGATTTGCATCTTTTGCAGTCAACCACCTCTGCGTAGGTCAGGTTGATTGTTCTTTCCCCCCCTCCTCTCCCCCTTCTTCTTCTCTTGTATATTCCCCCCCTTTTTTCCCCTGCCCCCTCCTGGGGTTTGGTAAGATATTTATATACCAAAAAAAAAAAACATTCAATTAATGTAAAACAATTTAAATAAGCATTAGAAATGTTAAAGTAATACATCAAACTGTTTAACAATGTTACAACTATCATCACATAAAATGTGATTGAATCATGCATTTAGTCCCCTCATGACAATCATCAAAATAACCACCACTCCGCATGCCAGCACCACCACCTGTAGCTGAATCAACTCTCCGGCAGGTTGTCCGTTGAAATCCAGAGGCAAAATGAGGCAGCAGCAGCTCACAGCCATCACATGGGAAGAAATGAGGGTCTCGACAGAACTCGATCAAAATATCTCGAGTTCTGTCGAGTTACGGTAATGAGTCCTAGAATAGGAGACAATCCTACTAGGAGCCAGGTAAAATCAGTGTTAACTATGCTGGCCAATTGGGACAGAATAGGTAAACTAGGGCAGAACTAGGGTTAGAATTAGGGATTTGAGCTGGGGTTTTATTTAGTAATGATGTGCAGGTCAAAAGGAAGCTAATGGGATAGGTTTGAATAGGTTTAAACAACTATTAAAATTCTGAAATTTTAGGGTTAGGGTTTCGGGTTTTAGGTTTTAGAAAATTGGTTGAATTTAAGGTAATGGGAGTTTTGGACAGGGCTTGGGATCGAGTTTTCTAAACAAGGAGGAGAAGGTTCGATCCAAATCTGGGAGGGTTTTGATGGTTGGAAGTTCTAGTTCTGGAAAATTAGGGTTTTGGGGGTTTAACGTAGTTGGGGGATTTTAGGGTTTGAGAAAAAAACAGGGACAACAGCTTGGGTTGAGTATAGGTAGTGGTATGGGGGGCTGTGGTCTAAGTTTGATTGAATTCTGATGAAGGAACACGTCTGGACAGAATTAAGATTAACTAGGGTTTTGGGGAATTCAAATAAAATAAAAGGGGATCAATTGGGGGAGGGAATAGAGGATTAGAAGAATAAATTGATTAACAAGTTGCAGCAGAAGTCCACTGAGAGCAGCTTGAACAGGGTTGAAGGATAGAGCCACCTTCAGAGAAAGAAACTCCAAGCTGTTACGGCGTAAGGAGTCACAGGAGATCCACCTGCCCTCCTTCCTTGATAGAACCACAAGGCAACACTCTAGAGGAGCAGCAGCAGCAGCAATCGGCAGCCAACAATTCTGTTTTTCTTTTTTTTCAAATTTCAACTGTGGGGGAGCCTCCCACGATTTGTCCTTTTATAATTAAAGGCCAAAGCCAATTCCTAATACAATCTAACTAGCTCCTCACTTAAAATCGTGGAAGGGACCTAATTAAAACAAAGTTAATAATTTAAAACCCTGAAAAGACTTAATTACCCCTATTAACTTAAATTAAAAGATTCTAACTTAAAACTGCTGATTTAAAAGAAGATTCCTTACTAGCCAATAGGATTTAAGAACCTATTAGCCAATAGGAGCACCTCACTTAAATTAGACCAATTGAACCAATTGGATGCAACCAATTTAAACCGGTTCAATTTAAAAAAACAGAAAATAAACTAAGTATGGAAAATGCAAGCAAAATAAACCTAACCTATGGCTCCCTGATTAAATCCTAAGTTCAGGACTTCTTCTTCTTCCTACTTGGTGCTGCATCATACGGTACTTTTAATGGATAAGATGGGTCGAGATTTGGGTCGACCCGAGATTGAGTCACCCGAGATCTTGACGGAGATAATGCACTTTTAGAACTCGTATTACGTCTCGTCTCGACCCCTTGGAAAACCGAGATCTCGGTCAAGATTTCGCGAGATCTCACGAGTTTTAGTTCTACGAAGCTTAGTCAATTCAGTATGTGGATATCACATTATGTAGGTGCCAAATCACTGCCCAGATGATTGTAATCCACTTGCTGAAGAAGTTTATACATTTCTTCCTTCAGAGAGGAAATGAACAATATATATTTATTTTATTAAATATTAAATTCCTTTAGAGAGGAAATGAACAAAACAAGCTTCTTCCGAATGAGGTTCCCCATGAACAATAACATATTGGAAAAGACAGCTAATCTGATGGATAATTATATGCAGATGATCTCAGAATCAGTGAATTTGTCCCAAAGTTCTGCAAGGACTCTCACAATTGGGACTCTAATACTAAAAATTGTTTTGAAGATTGTATTCGAAATGGCACTTTACTTTTGAAGCACCTAATCCCATAAAAGATGAGGATTCTAGCATGTTGTCACGGACTTAGACCTCTCTAAGCAAACGCGCCGACACTCAACACTCTTGCTAGCACTAAGTCAGCCTTTCTCCACTCCTTGAGGGACTTGGGAAGAGAACTTAGAGAACACAAGAGAGAGTTTGAGAGAATGAACTTGTATTGCTCAAAAGCTTTGATTACAATGCTTGATAGCTCACTTGCTTGGTGTCTTGGCCAAATGAGGCCACCTCTTTTTATAGGCAACCAAGAACCCAAAGAATGCCTAAGATCTTTACAAGTGTCATCTATCCAATGGTTAGGAAATTTCTAGTCTAAGGGACTAGAACATACCCACCCTTTTGTGGAGGATTCTAGTTACTTGGAGATCTCTAGAAGTCTTCTCTTTCTTTATCTATTTACAAGGCTTTTCTAGAACTTTCCTTAACCATCCTTGCTTCTAGAGGTTCTAGAACATATCTAGACTCCCTTCAAGTGTAGAGAGTTCTAGTTCATGGACTTGGTCTTAGCCCAATGTTCAAGTCCATGGGCTTGCAAGTTAGGCCCGTGGGCCTTTGTTAGGCGGGCAGTGACACTCTCCCCGCCTAAGTTGGCGACACCCCTTCTTGGAGGACTTTTGTATATGGCCTGCATGAACGCCTGTATAGCCTCCTCTCGTGCGAAGTAGCAACGTCCATTGAGCTACAACTTGAGTCTTCTATGTCTCTTCTTTATGACCTCATATGGGCCAGTGTATTGGTGAGCCTTTTCCTTGGACACCTCCTTTAGGGACTTGACGAGCACTAAGGCCCCGCCTTTGAAGCTTGTCGGTCGCCTTCTTTTACCAGCCCTTCTCTTCTTCTTGGTCTTGTCTTTACAAGACTGAGCCACATCCACCTTCCCCTTAGGTGGTGATTGTTTGTGCATCCCTGATGGCCTAATGTCCTTACATCCATCAAGGGCCTTTTTAACTGACTTGGGTAGTGCTTCCATGGGGCTGTTTTCCTTCTCCTCGAGCAATGCGGCGAGGTAGGTGTCTTCTCCCATCTTGACTCCCTTCTCTAGTTGCATTGCTGACAAAAGCCTGGGGCCTTCCTTGGTCCCTTGCACCGTCAGGACCATACATAGAGCATCTTCCTCTATGATGCAAACCGTGTTGATGAATGGCATGGGTATGGCCTTAACCTTCTAAGGCAATCCATGCCAAACACCACTTGATAGTCATCCATGGGCATCAATGATAGATCCACGGTGCCTCTCCACGTTCCCATTCGCATCTCAACCCCTCGAGCTATGCCTTGTATGGGACGAGCTTGGGAGTTGACAGCCTTGACCCAACCTCCCTCCTTGGACACCATAAGTCCAAGCTTCTTTGCCTCCTCTGTTGAGACAAAGTTATGCGTAGCACTTGTGTCGACCATGGCACGTGTGGGCTTCCCATTCATGTGTACCTCCACATACATCAACCCCTTCTGTGGAGAAGTGGACCTCCGTCTTGGCCTTGATGGCACTAAGTTGCGTTAGGGAACCCATAAGAATCGGCTCTTCTTCTTGACTCTTCTCCTCGAATAGGGCACTTAAGGCCTTCCTCTTTAGGCAGTCCCTAGCCCGGTGTGGCCCATCACACAAGAAACACTTGTCCTTGGGCTTGAACTTATCCTTATTGTCATGTCGAGGCTTACCCTCCTTGCCTGAAGAGGGTTTGCTACTGCATTCCTTGGGATGATGAGCATCAGAACCTTGGTCTCCCCCACTGTTCTCACCATTGCTCTTTCTTGGCTTGTCTTTTCTTTGGAACTCCATTAATGATTCTACCACTGCTATGGCTGAAGCAAGGTCTTGCACACCACGGCGTTGCAGCTCTTGCGCAGCCCAGTTTTGGAGACCATCCATGAAGTTGAACAATAATTCATCATCGGTCATACTCGGGACATCGAGTGTAAGTATGGTGAACTCCTTTACATAGTCCCAAATAGACCCAATATACCTGAGCCTTTTGATGTTCCTTCTTGCCAAGAAGGTAGCATTCTCAGGATAGAGTTGCCTTTTAAGTTCCTTCTTAAAACTATCCCAGGTATCTATGGTGCACATACCTTTTTCGATATCTGCATGCCATCTGAGCCACCATAGAGTCGCTATATCGGTGAGGTAGAGTGTAGCCGTCCGTACCTTTGTTGCCTCGTCTTCGAGTGCCATCGCCTCGAAGTACCTCTCCATGTGCCACAAGAAGCTGTCGACTTCCCGTGCGTCTCTCTTCCCATCAAATGGCTTGGGCCTTGGTGCCTCCACCCTAGGCACCTCACGAGAGGTAGTGGCTCCCCCGGACGCTGCCCTCTTACACATTGCCCAATCTGGTTGTACTTCGTCGATGCGAGCGTCCATCTTCGCCAATGCCTCCCATACTTGGGCCATGAAGGTGGCAAACTCCTCTTGTTGGGCATGCACTATGGTGTTGAGAGTGCTTAGTAGGGACTCCTTGAGCTCCTCCATTTGACCCACAAGCTCCTCCTTGAGCTCTATCATGTGGCCTTCGACCTCCTCCCCGCTTTGCTCTACAACATCAAGGCGCTCCTTCACCTCGGCCGTTGCTAGCTCCACCCGAGCTAGGCGTTGCTCCATAGCTCCACCAATGTCAAAGGACTCGTCTTTGCCTCTTCGCCTCTCCTTGTTGGGAACGGCCTCCCTTCCACGGGTTTGCTTGCTCACCAACATGTCCACAACCTCTGAAGGGTTAGTAGACATCTCCACCAGTATGTTCCCTTGCAACCGAAGCTCTGATACCACAATTGTCACGGACTTGGACCTCTCTAAGCAACCGCGCTGGCACTTAGCACTCTTGCTAGCACTAAGTCAGCCTTTCTCCACTCCTTGAGGGACTTGGGAAGAGAACTTAGAGAACACAAGAGAGAGTTTGAGAGAATGAACTTGTATTGCTCAAAAGCTTTGATTACAATGCTTGATAGCTCACTTGTTTGGTGTCTTGGCCAAATGAGGCCACCTCTATTTATAGGTAACCAAGAACCCAAAGAATGCCTAAGATCTTTACAAGTGTCATCTATCCAATGGTTAGGAAATTTCTAGTCTAAGGGACTAGAACATTCCCATCCTTTTGTGGAGGATTCTAGTTATTTGGAGATCTCTAGAAGTCTCCTCCTTTATCTATTTACAAGGCTTCTCTAGAAGCTTCTCAAGAACTTTCCTTAACCATCCTAGAACATATCTAGACTCCCTTCAAGTGTAGAGAGTTCTAGGTCATGGACTTGGTCTTAGCCCAATGCTCAAGTCCATGGGCTTGCAAGTTAGGCCCGTGGGCTTTTGTTGGGCGGGTTGTGACAATGTGCTTCCTTCAAAGAGAAGGACAAAAGGATGTATCATCTTTTATCGCATTCTTCCCTCTCCAAGGAGTATGTTTGTACTTCCTGGTTTTGTTTCATGTTTCCTACATCCTTACAAGAAAGCGCCTCAACTTAATCAATGGATGGACTTCTTTACTGGTTTGTGGTTGAGGAAGGCCTATTGGAGGATGTGTCTGTTTGCTCTAGATGAGATTCTATGGAAGGATGTTTGAGGATGAGTTCTCTAGAATTGATGGTGATTCACAAAGCTTTTCATCTAATCTCCATTTGGTCCTCGATCTTTAAAAACTTTATAAGGCCATCTTTTAACGACTCTAGAGGAAGTGGAAGTCTGTTATCAGGTGTATAATCCTCAGCCTCTCATATTTGGGGTTTAGATCTGCTTTCTTTTCCTCTCTATTTTCATTCTCATATTTGATGAGAGGCAAAGTATCAAATTTTGGTTAAAAAAACATCTCAATTTCAACTGGCCCTGAAACTGAAATTATTTCAGTCAAATTGACTGAAGCAATATAAAAAGTACAGTAATCTCAGTTGAAATCACTGAATCAAAATTGAAACCAAAACCAAGAATAATTCAAGTGACCAAATCTGGAGTGAAATGGAAATTCAATTCCTTGTTTAGGGGTTATGTCAAACCCTTTCCCATTGATAAAAATTCTACTGTGACTAAAGGAGGATAAAAGAACAAAGAAATTGCTCCATAGAAACAAATTTAGAAAGACATAAATCAGAACCTGAAGGGGAACAATCTGATGGTGGTCAATGAGTATATCATGTGACTGAATAACCGAAAGGACTTCTGTATCCAGCATTGACACAGATACTTCTTTGCTACTAGGAGTTGAAAAACCTGCGAGCATTAAAGCAGCATCCACAAGTATGAATTCAGATGGGACATGCGCTGGTGACAACTTGTGTTGAAGCTGTTTAGCAGCAATTATTTGTCCAAACTCCAACAGAGATAGAACAGCCCTTTCCAACTCCGCAGGTCCTACTCTTTCCTCCCATCTTGAAAATGAAGCTTCAATTTTAATGTTCTCATCTTGCAACTGCCAGCTGGTAACTGGTTCAGTGTTGCTCCTAGAATTTAGTGAAGAACCAAGACTGTCATCAGGATCACTTCTATCCACAGAGTCCAGTAATGACCGCCGCGATGGCAGAGGGCCTTTGGCTCTCCGTTTCATCTTTGTATATCCTCCACTTGTGGGAGGAGAGCTGGCATCCAAGGCATGTGGGTTACGGATCTGGTTAGTTTCCCTCATATCATTTCTCTCTGCTACTCTGGCCCTCATTGCATTTAAGTGATTATCCATTTTTGTTATGATACTCGCAGTCCGTTCTATAATACTGGAGTTAGTTCCACTGATTAGGGTCCGGGCAGGATGGAACTCTCCATCACTCTTCATCTGTGCTTCAGATTCCACCGCCAAGAGCCATACTCTAGTCTCAATTTCGCGCAGCAGATGCAAAGGATACACTCTGGAATATTCAAGTTAGAAAAAATGAGAACAAAGTCGAAATATGAAGGAGCATCACAGAAACAAGAGGTCACTTACGGATTGGACTGGGTCATGGTTCCACTTAACCACTGTAGGGAAAGCAGTAATAACTCATGCAGCTCTGTTGCTGGAATGTCCTTTTCCACAACTTCCGCATTCTTGAGAAAAAATGATCCCGCCTGCAGGCAAAGTAGTGGGAAAAAAATATATTTAAGCAAATCTAAACAGTAAGAAAGACGTGATAATTTACAAAATTATCCTTAAAGCAAAATTGGCAGAACACATTATCAAAGAAAACTTGTCAACAAGATGATCTGCGGTCAACTGAAGTTATATATAGTAGCTAATTCAGTACACGCATGACCTGTAATGCAGGGAAGGAATATCTGAGAAAAAGTGTTTGGCAATGGCCCCATAATGCCGATCTCTCTTCAGGGACATCCCATAGGAATTCCTTCCATTCTGCTACCATTGCTTCAGCCTGAAACAAATAAGGAGCAACAGTAAACAATGGAACATCCAATCAGAGAAACGCCAATAATGCTAGGCTAAACAAATGTACAGAAAGATGACAGAGTTTTGAAACTGAAATTGTCAATGGCACATATTTGGTAGTGATTAGTTTTCCTACACACAAATTAGTTTAGGAACTCTTTTTTTCATTTTAGAAGTGAAACACCATATTGAGAAAAGCAAAAAGTAAAAGAACACAAAGGATATGGGCTGAAACAAACCAAAAGCCCAAAAAGTATTGACGCAATCAAACACGACTATACGGAAACTAAATACACCAACTTCTTGCTAGTTAGGTTGGACAACACAGAAGTTGGGACTGCTAGGATCACCACCAACTGCCGGGCCAGACAATCCATCCCATGATGACCTTCAATTGCCTGAGAATTGTTGATTGGTTGACTGCTGATTTGACAAGCCAGAGCATTCAAAATTTGAACCAGACAATCAAACCCATGTACACCAATAACTAATGGGGTTTAAACATAAAATGATAAAAAGAAATTTCAAAATGTTAAAAACAAGGACAATCCTGATTGAAAATACAGGAATCTTTCTACTTCAAAGGTTGAACCGTGCCAAAGATAGCTACAATGGGCACTTTCATGAATAACATTACCAATACTATTTCTTAAGTTCTATTTTCCCTCTTGTTTATTTAAATTGCAAACAGTCAGTCTGTTCGGACAGCCAACCACCAGTCCTGGACAACCAACAACTGTTCCAAGAACAATAAATGAAATACCCACAAAGGCAAGAAAGGAAAATAAACACCCACGGGAGAGTGTGTGATCCATCAGAAAATGAACATCATTTCCCTAATCACTCTAACAGTCTTACCATAACAGAGTAACAGACAAGTTCTGTAATCTCCACACAATATGCACCAAGCAGTCAACTGTAATTATATTTGCTAACACTGCCCACATGAAAATTAATTCACTTGGCATTTGATGATTCCACAAGTGTACATGAATATAGTTACAAAGAAATGTATGGCACAGTAGCACAAAGAGCAGGGGAAAAGGCACAGAAAATTAAGTGTATTCCTGCTGGAAAATTTATGAATTCAACAGACTAAACATTTTAAGATTTAGGAATCTAATAAATTCAGGGAGCCCACTTGAGTTTTGTTACAAGAATTTTGCTACTTCATGAAAGAAGGGGTGAAAACAGAATTTCCTTATATGGAATTGTCACAATAGGCAGATCCATACAGTTAATTCTGAATTGGTGTGTTGCAAACATCTTCCTAAATTACTTTGATGAATTTATTTCAGATGACTTGAGAAAACTCTTTGCGGGACTCTGTGGTTCATATTTCACACAACAGAGCCAACCCTGAAGCACTGGACAGAAAGTTATACTTTTGAATATTATATTAGAAAAAGCATACTTCACAGCTAAACTCAACTATGCCTTTTCCCAACTACATGTGATCAGCTACATGAATCCTGTTTTGCCATTCAACCCTGTTTAAAGCTCAATTTACTGTCAAACCAGGCATCCATATATTTTGTCACTACTTCTTACCAGTTAGTCTTCTGACTACCCTAGTCCTTTTAGCTCCTCTAATCTGCAAACATTCTTCTTTACTGCTGCATTTAATCACCTCCATAGTAAATACCCTAACCATCACATTTTCCATTCACAGTATTTTGGTGCATTGGAAGGAGAGGAATGCCCACAGTTTTGAGGCAAGGAAGGAATCAGCTGAGATGATTCCATCAAATGTCACAATGATAGTTTCTATCTGGAGGTCAGTTGTTCCAGAGTTTAGAGGTGTCAACAACTTTGGGTTATGGGGCAGATGGTTGAGTTTGCAAATGAATAGTTTTTGTTTAAGGGCAGGGTTTAGTTTCACCATGAATAGGAAGGAATCTTTTTGTAAAGGGGGTTAAATTTGTATTTCTAGTTGTAGGCCTACTATGGGTGTGTGGCTGGGTTTCAGTTCCTTACTGTATAGGTTATTTTCTTTTCGGAAACAAGTAAAATATTGGTTACCTTGGGACAGGGGGAGTAATCATCTTTCAGGGCCACCCCTAAATCACCTCTAATCTGTTCATTTCTCATAATCTCTCTAGTTTTGCCACTCATCCACCTTAACATCATCATTTTAGCTACACTTAATTTATTGATGTGTTGTTTCTTTGTTTCCTAACACTCAGCTACGTGCAACATCAGTGGCCTTATGGCTGTCCTGCAAAGTTTTCCGAGTTCTAATAGAATGTTTTTATCACATAAAATTCCATAAGCACTCCTCCACATAATCACCCAGTTGTAGTTCTATGATTAAAATCTTTCCCGATTTCCCCTTCTTTATTTAAAATGGAACCTAAATCTCTGAAACAATCACTCTATGGTAACACCCTATCATCAATCCTAACAACAAAATTTTCAATCTTACTTTTACTAAAGCTGCATTCCATATACTGTTTTAGTTCAAATTCTCTATTCAGAAATTTCCTCAACAGTGTTTCAAGATAACAACTTGGTGCTGTAAATCAAAATACCTGTGCTTCAGTAACATGGTGTACAACAGATTTCCAACGTCCACCGCTGGCCTCCAACTGCCTGGCCCAGTTACGTGCTTGTTCCCAGTGTCCAGTCTTTTCCAAAGCTGTCAGAAGTGAAGCATCATCCAGTGTTTCATTCCCTAGATATAGATCATCACCTTTGCGTAGTGAAGGCTCGGCTAGATTAATTTTCCAATAAAGTCGCCGAAAACATGCTGCAGCAGAACCTCCATCACCAAAATCAGTTGCAGCCAGGAGCTGTAGTAGGCACCTCTTTTCATATGCTGATGGGCATGTTGAAAGCATTGCATCAGCAGCTTTCACAGCAGTTGAGCTTATCCATGATGTTCCAATCTGCCCTTCTCTTCCTATGTTTGCTGACAAATGGAGAGATTCTTCCTTGATTCTGGCAGAAAATGACGCTAGATGTGCTGAAGCTTCAGAAAGGCGCATTTGTGAAAATGCCTACAGTCATCATAGGAAAGAATGAAAACCTAAATTGAAACAGTATCATAATTCCCCCCTTCCAATGATGATCCAAATAACTCAAAATGCAACTAAATTATAATAATCACCACCACAACAACGACAATACTTTTCTATTGTAAAAATGGACAATGCAGTTCCATTTGCAAACATAAATCCAGCTCTTCCAATTACTGTGCTCCACAAAATTTCTTGAAGGCATGTAGCACACATACAAACAAAATCTTCACAGATATCATTACCATTTATAAACAATAACAACAATTCAGCCTTATCCCAAAATCTTCACAGATACCATTAATAACTTAAATTACTTGGGAAACACAAAAGAGAATTAAAGTAATATTTTTCAAGAATAGCAATCCACTAGATACCTAATATTATCCTGTAACCTGATTTTCATGTAACCAATTGCTATTCTCCTATCTTCCACCAATGGAATCACATTGTTAACAAAAAGCAGCATTTCAATTTTCCACACAGTTGCATCAGAGGTATTTTACTATTTATTAATATAGCACCAGGAAGCCAAAGGATTCAGTTGTTACGAGCTAATTCTTGGGCCGCTTGCACTTGTCAAGATATGAGAGAAAATTGTTAAATTTTAAGCAATTGGATCACTTGGTTTGTTTAAATTATTTGAATTTTACAAATAGTTGCATCAAAGGTATTGTACTACCTATTAAAAGTACAAACTGATGGCAAAGGATTCAGATGTTATTGTCTTATTCTTGCACTGTTTTCAAAATCAAGTCATAGAAGACGGCTGAATCATTTCACAGGGTGTAATATTGTAATTTGCTCATGTCGTAGTGATTCTTTGGGATTTTGTGAGGGCGTAATATTGTAATTTGCTCATGTCTTAGTGATTCTTTGGGATTTTGTAAGGGTGTTATATTGTAATTTTCTCATGTCTTAGTGATTCTTTGGGATTTTTTTTTTCTGCGCTTACTGTTTTAGGTATTTATTACTCAGAAGTGAAGTTTATTGAGTACTAATGAAGTCTTAAAGCTATGTTAGGAGTCCAACATTATAAGGTTTAGTCCAGTATTTATAAAAATCAATGAGAACTGCGAGGAGCCAACCTTAGTACGAGAGGACTGGGTTGGGCCAACCTATGGTGTACCGGTTGTATCAAAGGATTTTGATAAAAGCTTCTTTCCCCAATGGTTCTACGATTTGTATGCTTTTGCAATAATAGAAAGACTCTTTCCCTCTAGGCATTGTTCATGGCCCCATGTATCAGATTTTATCTCCTACCTTACCTTCTTATATTTTTAAAGCCAAACTTCATCTTTGAGCCCTAGTTTATCTTATATTATTTTTCCCCTTTTTTTGCTAATCTATCTAAACCACATCCTCTCTTTTTCTCTTTGTGCTACATCCTAGGCGGTCTTTGCTACCACAATTCCTTTGTAGTTCGGACTTAGAGATGTAAAACCTTAGGCTGTATAACATCAACTTTTCCTTCTTTATTTTCCCTTTAGGGCAGGGGATTTGGAGGAAGCAGTAACAGGGGGGGGGGAAAGAGGGGAGATGGTTGTAAGTAGAACATACAAACTGTTTTTTTTTTCAGAGGGGGATGGGGAAGTAATGCAAAATAAGGAAAAGAAAGCGTAGATCATATATAGAAGATTATTCAAACATTAGATAAAAAGCTGGGTGTGGTTTTCCTAAGCAACATGATTTGGAACATGTTAACAAACCTGGAGAGCACATATGAAAGGCAAAATAGAACAAAATGGAAGAAACATCTTAAAGGCCCTCAGCAAAGGAAGAAACAGATGTTGTTATATATAGAAGATTATTCAAACATTAAATAAAAAGTTGGGTATGGTTTTCCTAAACAACATGATTTGGAACATGTTAACAAACCTGGAGAGCACGTATGACAGGCAAAAGAGAACAAAATGGAAGAAACATCTCAAAGGCCCTCAGCAAAGGAAGAAACAGATGTTGTTCACAAAGCACCGCTACCATCTTTGACAGAGAAGCAGGCCCTTCATCAGCATCAGTTGTAACCTTCATCTGTTTATCAACTAGGTGGTTTTTTTCCTCATCAGGAGTATTATCTTGAACAGAAGTTTCAAAAGCACCAGATGTACTAGAAGAGTTAGAAGGGGAAGCAACAGAGGGATCTACTGAGATTGGTTCTATCAGTCGCCTCCGTTTCGGGTTCCTTCGGTTGTAACGAAATGCTAGGGTTCTACTACCAGCTCGCAGTGAATTACTAGCTTCAACAGCTGCTCCAACATTGTTTGCAATTTGGGAAGCAATGTCATTCACCTTTATGGATGAGGTTTCCCTATAAAGAAAATTCCAGCAGTAAGAACTATAAGCAGAACTTGTATAAACATAAATCTAACAAGAATGAAAATAACACATTTATGCTTCAACCACACCAATTTGGGATTTTTTTTTTTTTTGGGGGGGGGGGTGGGGGGAGAGGGGGTTGGAATTGATCAGCAACAGCATGTAAGCCAATGAAATACAGGATGCATGTGAAAAGAGTGTCAAAAACAACCTTGCTGCTGTAATCTCCAACCAAACCATTAAGCATGATAGAGGAGATACATCTGGAAAGCACGATGCAATCATTGCCAAGAGAGACCATCGCAAATCTTTTGCTTTTATCAGAAGGGCATCTCCAGGATTTTTCTGTTTCTCACACTCTGCAAGAAGCCCAAAAAGTTCTACAGGATTCAGAATGTTGTCTTCAGTAGAGAAAGAAATTTCATTACTCCTTCCAGTGGAACAGGAAGCTGAATTTGATGAAGAGCTGGATTTTTTTCTCGTTGACTGCAAGCTTTTCAGGACTGTTAGTATGTGAATCTTTAGTCGTGGATCACTGAAATCCTTAGATGCCTGAAACATGACAAAGAATAAGGAAAGAGAAGTTACTCACTAAATCAGGACTAAGAAAAGACAATCAAGAGCAAAATTAGTTTGATTAATGTTTGTGATGGATAGAAAGGCTATCAAACTTACAACTTGAACAATTGAATCAAAAGGATATCCACCACCCTGAGCCTCTGCCAGAAACCCGACCTATCCGACAAAAAAAAAGAAAAGAATAATATCTTTAAGGCTCAAACACCTCCTAAAAAATAGTTAAGCTACATAATAATACAAATATATAGATAGAAGAGATTTAGAGTACCCAATCATTGTCCTTAGCAAGTGCAGCAAGGTATTTTGTACTTTGGGGAATCTGATGCATCTGACAAAAAGTTGTAACTAAATCCCAGTGCTGGCTTGCAGCTTTTTGTTGAGATCTGTACTCAGTCCCATTACCATTGCCACTTAACAACCAAGATCCACAAGTTTTACCATCAACCATCAAAGGCAGACTTGCCCTTTCCAAATGCTGTAAGACAGCCATCAAAGCTCGCAAAGGATTTTTGTAACCTGTTCTACTTTTCGCGTTCTTCTGTTTCATGGTGCTAGCAATATCACTATGCAGGTAATCATCCGCCAATGCTTGAGCGAGAGAGCCTGCAATACCACCTTCATGGGATACTACATGAAATGCAGAACCCTTCGGAGAAAGATGCTTGGAATGTTCATTATAATCATTGGACTCGTAAAAAGAAGAAATGCGTCTCAAGGCTGCAATTTCTACACGAAGCATGCTAGCAGATAAGCCACAAAGCTCCAAGAGGAATGTACATGAAGAAACCAATACAGAATCCTCAAAGTGCACGATAGCTAGTGGCACGACCTGAAGTTGGAACCAGACCAAAAGAAAATTTTGAGCGGATAGTGTTGGCACTATGAACAAAGAGATTTAAGACAATTATTTTCATTAACAAGAAAGAGAACTCAGAATGCCAAAGCAGCTGAGAGCAGTAAACAACATATGGGAGCAAACATATACTACAATAGCAAAGCTTGACTTGCAAAATGTCATGACTGATGACAATGTCACACTACTTAGCTATCGTTACTGTTATTACTACTACAACTGCTTCTGTTGCAGCCACTATTACTACTATTACTATCTTCATCGGCGGAAGAAGCACCACTGAGTGATTTTTCATGACCAGCAGATTAGGTATGGCTTTGTTATCCATGCTACAAAGGCCTAAATATCTTCCACGTAGAAGCTTATTCCGCTCCCAAATTTTAGGGAACTGTTGTCAATGTCTTCCGTGACTCATTTCATAAGTTCCAGGACAGAAGCATTAGACCATTGGGCACAATTTTGGTCAAGATTTGAACAGTTGGCAAAATGTTCAACACAGTGGGCCATATGACCGAGTTTGGCCTTGAAATTTGACAGATGTTCAATCCAGATGACCCCATGGTTCGAGAACTCGCGAGATCTCGGTTTTTTGATAAATCAAGTTGAGTTCCCATATGATTTTAAAAATTACACTATCTCGGTCGAGTTCTTGGGTAACTCGAGATCTCAGGTCAACCCAGAACTCGACCCATCTACCTCTTTAAAACTTACCTAACTCAACAGAACTCGACATATCTCAGTCGAGTTCTGTCCAAAGGCCATTTTCTTCCCCATTTGAAGCTCCTTCTTCATTTTATCTATGGATTTCAAGTTCTGACCTTCGGGAGAGTTGAATCAGCCGCACATTTGAAGGATTCAGCTACACATCTTCAAGTGGTATATTATGTGCAAAACTATACCAACACTATGACATGGGAATTCTATATGGATCGTGTTGGGACTGAATACATTAACATATCACATTTTATGTAAAATTTGTTTAAAGATTGACGTATTATACACTTTAACATTTCTAATGCTTATTTAAGTTATTTTAAGAACATTAATTGAATGTTTTGATTGCTTTCTATTACTAAATTATGTGTAGAGTAGGGTATTTTAGTACGTCATCGCCTACCAACCTATAGTCCGAAGTGAAACTCATATTTGGACTTTGTTTTTGCAAAATCTGATAGTGTCATTGTGTTTAAATGGCCTAAAATAGGCTGCATACCAAGTTTCAGACCCAAACTAGGTTTAAAACCCACCAAGTTGACGTTTTGAGTCGGAAAAAAAAAATGCACCAACTCGGCTAGATCTTGACTCGACTCGGTTTTTCCAAGGGCCAAGTTGGTACTGAATTCCGAGTTTTAGTACCTTGGATGACCCCCCATCAATCCATAATGCAGGATAGCACAAACCTAACCCTCATGTAGGAATAGCATAATAGGGCCTGCTGACAGTGACCAGGAGCTACAGAAAAATAATACGTCATTGCTCGGAACAGTTTCTTATCGGATACCAGAATCCATGATTATACAGATAATCAGATCTCAAGATTAATAAGATAATTTCAGAGAACAAGGGAAAAAAAGAACTACAAGAGAAGTATGATACTCTGGAATCTGTTGTCTACAACCCTAGAGACTTGAGTCAAATTCTCAAGCGGATCAGGCGTATCTATTGAAAACAGAAACAACTTTCTCAGAAGGAAATAACGCTGCAATTTTATCAAAATCAGGTCTGAAGAGTATGGATATATAAACCAGTAACAGAATACTGAGTGGAAACAAAATTTGGATGCAATCTGATCACAGAAGTGATTGATAATAATGAACAGATCAGCAAAAACATAGCGAAAAACAGAGAACCACCTATACGAGAAAGGGAGCCACAGATCTGACTTAATTAACTGAAAATTAAACACTGAGATAACAAGAACAAAAGAAAATAAGAAACACCGTAGGAAACTAGGAATCCAAGTTAGAGATGCCTTAGCCTGTACATAAATCCATCTATACCAGAATGAATCCACATGGCATGAGCAAAATATAAATTGTCTTGCTTCAATAATGAGATTTGTATGCCCAATAGCCAGGGTATATAAGACTATAAATACATACAGAACTCTAAAAATCTGACTACTACAATGACAATAACTTGCCTAATCTTAATACAATTCAAACCACAAACTCACTTGATCAATAGTAGGCTGCAAAGAGCATATTTGAATACAATAAATCTTAAAATCCTAATGAAACTAGAACCAAACAACCAATTTGATTTAAAAAAAAAAGAGTTGAATCCCATAACTCTAACTTGTATTTATCGTATTGTTACAACCGTTTACCCTAAAAGCTCAAGCTATTAACTAAGGGAACAACAATGTATATCAACACCCCCCGCATGTGCAGGGTTGTACACACTTGACACACACTCATGCAAAACACCATCACTTGCCACCAAGGGGAGAATGTATCAGGGAACCCCGTGCACTTCACAGGTATCGAATATTCGACCTCCCTGCTCTGACACCATGTTACAACCGCATATCCTAAAAGCTTGAGCTGTTAAGTAAGAGCAACAAGAATGCATATCATAGTTGTCAAGGCGGCTAGGCAACACAAGGCAGTCGAGGGGGGGGGGGGGGAACCAAGGCGACGCCTTGACAGCTCCAATGTATATCAACAATTATAGGCACATTAAAGAAGCCCGTTGAAAATAAAACCCATCAGACCAAATGGCACATAACATAATAATCCACTGCAAAACTCACTTTGTCTAAAACAAGCCCTCTTTGATTTTCCCGCATCAACCCAATATTTAGAATCATCACATCAGCCCTCCATAAATTTGATGGCTCAAAATAAATGGGGAAAATCCACTAGATTGAGAGCCATATGGTTGCCATAGGAAACATAATTCAACGTGTACACAAAGTAAGGGATGCTCTATTTATCCAGCAGTCAAATTGACCCTATCAGCCCCATGCGTGGCTCAAAAAGGCTTCCAGATAAGGAAACTCTTTTGCTTATATTACTACTATTACTGCTGCTAGTCTGCTACTACATGCACTACTATTTCCTTAATTTCCAGCAGTAAGAAATCAAACAAGATATCTGTTCATAATATAAAATAAAATAAGAAAAGCCTTATTTAGAAGAAATCTCCGGACAACACACCTAGTGTGCCATGTGGAAGGGTGATGTGGCAAATCCTCAACCAATGGATATCTAAGAAATGGTATGGAATGGCCATGTGTAAAATTTTACTCACATTGGAGATGACACAAGGCAGAACTAGGCATGCCATCAAGGAAAACTCTCATGAACAACTACTCCCACAAAATAAACCGTAAGAGAAGGATATTGCAGTAAAGCCACTGCAACATCGAACACATGTGTTGAGAACCGTGGGATTGGAATATTGTCACTTTACCTTAGGTTATTTAGGGTTTTATTATTTTTCCCTGTTTTACCTTTTTACCCCTTGGGTTGTAATTCTTATTATAATTTATAAATAGAGTAAAACTCTGTCATTAATGACAAGTCACTTCATTCTCATTCTCTGATTCTGAACTTGGAATCAGAGCCCAAAACCCTAGAAAGTTTTTTTCATTCTTTGCGCTACTCTACACCACCATCGTCACCGCCCATTGGAGGCAGCTGCCTCCTCGTCTAGCATAGTAGGCAACTTCTGAACCATGCACTGCTAGCTTCTTTACTACGCCTACCTTCCGCTACCACGACCACTTTTTGGATCTCCTTTTTGCAGCGGCGCTCCCCCCTCAGCCACGCCTCTCTCTGTCGCGGTCTCTCGCTGGGCCTCTCCTCTTTTCCCGCCGCGATTTCCATTGCCATGCTTCTCCCACCATGAGTCACGCCATATTGGTCGCTTCTCACAGCGCTGCCGCCGCGACCACTTGTCGTCGTGCCTTTCTCCGCCGTGATTCACATTGTCGTGCCACCATCTACTGGCCACCCTGCGGTGCTGCCGCCGCGACTCCGTTGTCGTGCCTCCTGTCCGCCGGCCCTCATCTCTTGCCAGTGTCGCCACAACCTTCAAGGTCGTCCTCTGCCCGCGGCTACTTCCCTCTGCACCTCTCCCACCAGTGCTACCCTGTTTTTTTTGTCAATGTGATACTCCTCTTCTTTGAGTATCATGGGTGATGAAAATACTAGTGTGACCTCAACCAGTATAACTGAGGTGGCTCCACTTGGTCGTTCTAGTAGCTCCGCCGGCCATCACACTCTCCAACTTGGCCCCATCAAATTCAATGTGCAGAACTATCTTACCTGGTCCCATGCAAGCATTCTCACTCTATGAGGCCACAATTACTTTGATCTAGTTACAGGTGATACTCTCAAGCCTACAGACCCTACTACAACTACTACATGGATGTCTAATGACGCTTTGATCATGTCTTTTCTCATTAACTCCATGGAGCCCTTTGTTAGTCCCAACTTTGTCCACTTCAATTCTGCCAAGGACCTTTGGGATGCAGTTTGTTAGACTTATTCAATGGAAGGGAATTATGCCCAAATATATGAGATACAGCGTCAGGTTTGCAATACAACTCAGAGAGAGCTTTCTCTTACTGACTATCACTCTACCCTGACCAATCTTTGGCACCAGTTGGACTTCTATCACCCCATTCCTATGGTACATTCTAATGACATTGGTACTTCCAGAAGGAGAGAGAAATGGAACGGGTATATGATTTTTTAATTGGCTTGATCCCCAAGTTTGATCAAGTTCGACTATAGATATTAGGACAAGACACCTTTCCTACTCTTCTTCAGGCATATAATTTGGTTTAATCTGAGGACCGTCGTCAGACTGTTATAATGCCTCCTGCTACCCCTGTTCGGTCAGCCTTGCTCACTACATCACCTGCGCCTCCCTGCAGATTCATCCAAGGTTTCTCCATCTACACGAGAACCTGTGAAGTGTGATTATTGTGGTCGCCCTCGACATACCAGGGATACTTGTTGGAAACTTCATGGGTGCCCCAAGAATGGACGCAACTCTAACAGGGAAGCACTCGTTCCTAGGCAAATCTCTCTAAAGCAACCGATACTGGCGCTGCTCCTTTTACTGTAACACCCTTCTCTCTGGATCAAATGGCTGCCCTCCAAAAGTTGGTGACATAAATGACTACTAGCCCTTCTTCTTCTGTCTCCAACCTTGCCCAGTCAAGTAATTTCCATGTCTCTTCTACCAGCCCCTAATGGTTAATCGACTCTGGTGCTACTGATCATACTACTAGTAACTCAAAGGCCTTCCATACCTATTATCCCTACTCTGTCCGAGATAAGGTACGTATAGCCGATGGGTCTATGTCCTCCGTTTTAGGTAAAGGTTTTGTTTTATGCTCTCCTCATCTCTCTCGTTCTTCTGTTCTACATGTCCTTAAACTATGTGTTAATCTATTATCCATCTATCGTTTAACCAGTGAATTGAATTGATCTGTTCATTTTTTCTCCACTCATTGTGTTTTTCAGGACCTGGTGACGAGCGCTACGATTGGGTATGGCCGGGTCCGTGATGGTCTCCACTACTTAGAATCCACACCAACCGGTTCACTCCCTTCTTTAGCTCACACCCTCCGTTCTGATAGCGCCCTGACCAAGCTTCATCACTGGCATTGCCGTTTGGGACATCCTTCTTTTCATATTTTCGTTATACGTTTCCGGATTTAGTAAAAATTTGTAGTTTGGAACAGTTAAATTGTGACATGTGTAAATTTGCTAAACACATTAGAAACTCTTATCTTATTAGTGATACTCATAGTGATGTTCCATTTTCAATTATTCATTATGATATATGGGTTCCCTCCAGGACCGTTGATTGTAATGGTTTTCGTTGGTTTATTACCTTAATTGATAATTGTACACATCTCACATGGGTTTGTCTATTACACAATAAGTTTGATGCCTTCCCTTGCTTTTAGTCTTTCCATGCCATGCTTAGGACTCAATTTATTGCTACCATTAGAGTTCTTTGTAGTGATAATGATTTAGAATATGTTGCTCATGGTTTTCAGCAGTACCTTTCTTCTCATGGGATCCTTTCCCAAACTTAGAGTGTCCGAACACTTGAATAGAATGGCATCCCTGAATGGAAAAACCGTCATCTTTTAGATGTAACCCGTGCTTGATGTTTACTACGGGTGTCCTGAAACATTATTGGGGCGATGCTGTTCTTACCGCAGCCTACCTTATTAATAGGGCTCCCTCGAGTGTCCTCAATTTTAAGACACTTCTCTCCTTTCTCCCTGACCCTACTATTGCCTCCTCCATTCCATCCAAAATATTTGGGTGTGTTTGTTTTGCCCACAATTCCTCCTCTACCTGCTCTAAGTTGGATCCTCGAGCTCTTCGGTATATTTTCCATGGTTATTCAGCATCCCAGAAGGGTTATAAGTGTTATCACCCTCCCTCTCGTTGTCTCTATGTTACCATGGATGTCGCCTTTCATGAATCAGAACCCTATTTTACGTCACCTCTTCAGGGGGAAAGTCTTGAGGAAGAGCTGTCTTCTACACCTGTTGTTCCCTTGGTTATTGATAGTTTACCAAATCAGGGGAGCTTTCTTTGGAGCCTATTACTGACAGCGGTAAAGGGGAGAGTTTGGTTCACTCTGTTCCTAATCCGGGCGTGATAACTTACACTCGGAGTAGATTCAAGGACAAAAGGGACCATGAACGACCAACCATTGCCCAATGCGATACAGTCACCAGATTTGCCCTCACCATCAGGTAATATTGTTCCTACTATTCCTACTTCTGATAATGTGTCTAATCTTGCTCTACATGATGACCGTCCTATTTCTTATAATTCTTTATCACCTTCCTATCGGGTTTTTGTTTCTTCCTCATATGTTGTGTCAATTCCACAGGATTGGAAAGAAGCCATCAAAGATCCAAAATGCAAGGCTGCCATGCTAGAAAAAATGCAGGTCCTGCATAAAGATAGTACCTGTAAACTTGTTCCTCGCCCTAAAGGGAAGAAGTTGGTTGGATGCAAATGGGTATTTACGGTCAAACATAAAGCAAATGGCACTGTTGAGAGATACAAGGCACGTTTGGTTACAAAAATTTTCACCCAAACCTATGGGATCGACTACCAAGAAACCTTTACCCCTATAGCAAAGATGAATTCGGTGAGAGCTTTAATGTCCTGTGCTGCCAATTTGGGTTGGGATCTGCAACAATTGGATGTCAAAAATGCCTTCTTGAATGGGGATCTTGAATAAGAGGTCTACATGGACCCGCCTCCTGGTTTCTCCCCATCTGTTGATGGTCATGTTTGCAAGCTAAAAAAGTCTCTCTATAGTCTTAAGCAATCCCCTAGGGCCTGATTTGGTTGTTTTTTGAAAGCAATGCAGAAGTTTGGTTATCGACAGAGTCAAGCGGACCATACCTTGTTTGTGAAGAGAGTTGGAACTCTAATTACAGCCCTTATCCCAGCAAAAGTAAGTTTTGGACCTTCTCCAGGAAACCGGCATGTTGGGTTGCAAGCCTGCAAATTCTCCTATTGAAGTTAACCATCAGATGTAGTGACATGGGCAACCCTGTAGACCGAGGGCAATACCAGAGACTTGTTGGACGGCTGATTTACCTATCACACACTAGACCTAATATTGCCTACTTTGTAGGAATCATTAGTAGGTTTATCAATGAACCCAGGACATCTCATCTTGAGACAGTGCATTGTATACTGAGGCATTTAAAATCTGCCCTGGGAAAGGAATTCTCTTCTTCAACAATGGGAACTTAAGGCTGGAAATGTTCACAGATGCCGATTGGGCTGGATCCATTGATGATAGCCGATCCACCTCTGGTTATTGTTCCTTCCCTGGAGGTAATCTTGTCACCTGGCGTAGCAAGAAGTAGTCTGTAGTCTCTCGCTCCAGTGCGGAAGCCGAATGCTATGGCTCAAGGAATCTATGAACTCATGTGGCTCAAAGGATTATTGAGTGATTTGGGTACTATTTCTGAAGATCCTATGCGCCTTTACTGTGACAACAAGGCTGCCATCAGTATCGCTCACAATCCAGTCCAGCATGACAGAACAAAGCATGTTGAGATTGATAGACACTCCATCAAAGAAAAGCTTGAACAAGGAGTCATCTGCATTCCATTTGTTAGTGATGTAAACTGGCTGTCTAAAACCAGCCGCAGGTGTAGGGATTCTTCCCTACACCAGCCTAAGTAACCATCGGGTAGGTGTAGGGATGAATCCTTCATCCCTACACTAGCAACAATCGTGGGGATTTTTAGTATTTGTTTTATTTTTATTGAGTTGTAATCTAATTAGGATTCCTAGTGCAAATCTGAATCCTAATTAGAAGTCCTAAGTCCTAGTTAGCATTCCTATTTTGAGTCCTAGTCCTAGTTGGCATTCCTATTTCTATTTTGAGTCCTAGTCATAGTTAGGATTTATTTTATGTCCAGCCTTGAAGGCTATATAATGTAAAGAGCTCCATTGAGCCCCCCCACGATTTAATGAAGAAGATTATTGCTTTAATGCATTCCACTGTCCCGAGATAGGCTATGAAGGTGAGGCTGAGATAGCCTTCACTAGTTCACGCTTTCTCTCCTTCGAGTGCATTCAAGTTTGTCAAGTTTGTTGCTGCCGATTGTGTGAAGGTTCAAAGATTAGTTACTCAGATCTGTTCTCAGTCCAAGGATCCATCCAACACAAGTAAGCTTTCATCCCAACCCCTTAACCCTTCTTCTCCTATCCGTACCATCAAACCCTAACTCCATTAACCCTAACCCTCGCTTCATCTAATCCTCCATTCTCGCCCTAACCGATTGCATTATACCCAAGCGATTCTGTTCTGGTTTTAGTTGGATTGACATCCATCCGGAATTACATTATTTGGTATCAAAGCCTAGCTATGGGTTCTCCAAAATCAAGTGATCCAACCACTCTACAAAGAATCGGCTGAGATAGTCAAGGTTTTATCTAAGATGTGAAGACCATCAAGCAACAAGTTGATGTACTGTCACAACAAGGTCCTACCGCACCTCCACAAAGAATATCACAAATCAAGCTGCGCTTCATACACTAACAACCGACATCCACGTAGGTTACCACGAGGGTTCCCACACTACGGATAACACAGATCAATAACAATTCTACCTATGAAGAAGATGAAGATCACGATGGAAATCGGTATTACCGTGATGATAAGCATAAGGTAAAATGGATCTCAAGGAATATAACGGGAAACATGACCCTATTGCATTCCATGACTGGTTGAGTGCTCTAGATGACTACTTCAAGTGGTTTCGGTTGTCAAGACCGAAAGATGCAGCTGGCCACGACTAAGTTAATCGAGGAGCCGAGAGATTGGTGGCGTACACATGAAGACAAGGTTGATCCGTCGTCACATGGAACCAATTACTTGGGCAGCTATGAAAGAGATTCTCAAAGAGAAGTACTTACCTCCTTCTTATCGTAGGCGTTTGCATGATCAACCGAACACTATACGACAAGGTACCTTAACAGTTGAGGAGTATATTGATAAATTCAATGACTTACTCTCACGTATGGGTGTAGATGAGAATGATGACCAGCTTATATCCCGTTTCAAGTTGGGATTGAGGGTTGACATTAAAGACAAGATAGGCGTGGTTGAAATATATAATTTGAATCACTGTTTTGAAAAGGCCATGGATGCTGAAGATCTAATCAAGGCTGCCCCGCGAAGATTCACACCGCAGTCCGGTGATATTAGGAGAACCTTTACTCCTAACAAATCTAGTGGTTTCCCTACCCGAGCTCCACCAACTACAGAGGAAAAGGGTAAGGCCCCCATGGGTAGTCAAACACCTAACAAGTGTTTCCATTGCCAACAAGATGGTCATTATGCAAGGTACTGCCTCCAAAGAGGGAAGTCCAATTCAGTGATTGCAGCCATGGAAACTAGTCCAGATGTCCAAGTTTGTGACCCACAGTTTAATGACAATTGGGCCGTTAATGCTGCTCTTGAGGGAGAAGACTATGATGATACTTTGGAAGACGAAATTTATGAGGTAAATGTAGTAACTCGCATTCTAGTTGCCGAATCTAAAGGAGAGGACTGGCGTCGACATTGCATCTTTTATACACTGATGGATAGCGGGACAGCAACAGCACAAGTGATCGTGGACAGCGGTAGTTGTGTCAACGTGGTTTCCAAAGCTTTTGTCATTGAAGAGAAGCTTAAAGCTGAACCTCACCCACAACCATACAAGGTATCCTTACTTAATAATGATACTTTAGAGGTTAATCAGCGATGCTCAGTGCCACTCAAGATTTCTGGTTACGAGGAGAATGTCTGGTGCGATATAATTCCTATGATTCTGACTGATGTCTTACTTGGGAGACCATGGATGTATGATAACAATGTATTGACGGGAGGTACAAAAAATCAGTGTTTCTTTGACTTCAAAGGGAAACCACTGGTTCTCAACCCCCTCACTGTACCATTGATGAGGCCAAGGCTTAGAGCTGCCCAGCTGAAGCGACAACAGGTCTTGAAAACTATTGACAATAGACAGCCAATAAAAGGAGGGTCAAGCAGCAAGGCACCACACGCTAGTACTAGTACTACTAAAGCACAACCCTTGGAGCAACGAATTCTGTCCCTGCCTCACCGAGAATTCCTTACTACAAGTGAAGAGACAGGGTTGATACTAGCCCTGGTCACAAGAGCAGTGTCACCAACCCCTACCACTATTCATCCCAAATCCATAAAAGATCTGCTTGATGATTTCTCAGATCTACTACCAAACGATCTTCCAGATGAGCTACCTCCTATGAGGGATATTCAGCATGCCATTGATCTAGTACCAGGTTCGGTGCTACCAAACCTGCCCACTTATCGTCTCAGCCCTACTGAGCATGCCAAGCTCAAGAGACAAGTAGATGACCTGATTCGCAAGGGGTTTATTGTTGAGAGCATGAGCCCATGTGCTGTTCCAGCATTACTTACTCCAAAGAAAGATGGTACATGGAGGATGTGTATTGATAGCAGGGCAATAAACAAGATCACCGTCAAATACAGGTTTCCTATTCCAAGACTTGACGACATGTTAGACATGCTCACAGGTGCTTCCATCTTTTCGAAGATTGACTTAAAGAGCGGATATCATCAGATTCGGGTCCGCCCAGGAGATGAGTGGAAGACTGCTTTCAAGACAAAGGATGGTCTATATGAATGGAAGGTGATGCCTTTCGGTCTCACAAATGCTCCAAGCACCTTCATGCGTGTAATGACACAGGTACTTCGTCCATTCATCGGTAAGTTTCTTGTGGTTTACTTTGATGACATTCTTATCTACAGCCACACCACCGAGGAGCATCTCGATCATCTAAAGCAAGTGATGAGAGTGTTACGTATAGAGAAACTCTTCATCAACCTCAAAAAGTGTTCTTTTATGTTACCTAAGGTTATCTTCCTTGGGTTTATTATATCTTCAGCCGGGGTTGAAGCTGATCCGGAGAAAGTGCAAAGCATAGTCAATTGGCCAGTGCCACACACCTTGACAGAGGTTAGGAGTTTCCACGGCCTAGCATCTTTTTATCGGCGTTTTATTCGGAACTTCAGCGGCATCATGGCACCCATTACTGAGTGCATGAGAGAAAGTAAGGGCAAATTCCAGTGGACACCGGCTGCTACCAAAGCATTTTCCTTGATCAAGCAAAAGATGACCGAGGCACCTGTTCTACGGCTCCCAAACTTTGATGTCATATTTGAGGTGGCTACAGATGCATCCCATGTTGGGATTGGAGGAGTTCTCATGCAATCAAATCATCCCATTGCCTTCTATAGTGAGAAACTCAACGACGCTAAGCGGCGTTATTCTACCTATGATTTGGAGCTTTATGCAGTGATCTAGATTATAAAGCATTGGAGACACTACCTTGTGGGCAAAGAATTTATTCTATACTCTGACCATGAGGCCCTTAAGTATCTCCATTCTCAGTGATCCATAAGCAGCCGCCATGCTAAATGGATCGCCTATCTCCAGGAGTTTCATTTCGTTCTGAAGTACAAGGCAGGCAAAGAGAACCAGGTCGCTGATGCTCTAAGTCGGAAAGTTCTCACCCTATCCACCTCTTTTACTCACAGCACAGGCATCGAACATATCAGAGATGAGTACACAGCTGATGTTGATTTTTCCCCCATTCATACTACATTATAGCAAGGCGGAACTGATGCCAAATACTCCCTACGTGATGGATATCTCTTCTTCGGGACACGCCTATGTATCCCTAACACATCCTTTCGGCAGCACCTCATTAGGGAACTACATGGCGGTGGCATGGGAGGGCATTTTGGCATTAGCAAGACATATGTTGCAGTTGCTGATTTGTATTATTGGCCACATCTTCAGCGTGACGTCCAATAGGTGATTCAGCGTTGTCGAGATTGTCAGCTTGCCAAGGGTGATAAGCAAAACACGGGCCTCTACACACCTCTTCCAGTGCCTCATGCACCCCGGTTACATATCAGCATGGATTTCGTTCTCGGCCTCCCATCTACACGGGAGCGTCATGACTCTATATTTGTGGTGGTGGACAGGTTTTCGAAAATGGCTCATTTCATTCCCTGTCGGAAGACATTTGATGCCAGTCACATCGCCAAGCTCTTCTTCAAAGAGGTCGTACGTATTCATGGGCTACCCGAGTCTATTGTTTCTGATCGTGATGTCAAATTCACTAGCTATTTTTGGAAGACCTTGTGGATGAAGACCAATACCAAGCTGAAGTTCTCCACCGCCTTTCATCCTCAGACAGATGGGCAGACTGAAGTGGTTAATCGCAGTTTAGGCAATCTCCTCCGATGTCTTGTTCGTGATCATGCGAAAGATTGGCCTTCTGTCCTTGATATTGCCGAGTTCGCGTACAATAGTTCTGTCAATCGGACCACTGGCCGTACTCCATTTGAGATTTTTTGGGTTTGCAACCCAAGCGCCCCGTCGGAGACGAATGTTTTTGAGAAGGGGGAGTTGATGTAAACCGGCTGTCTAAAACCAGCCGCAGGTGTAGGATTCTTCCCTACACCAGCCTAAGTAACCATCGGGTAGGTGTAGGGATGAATCCTTCATCCCTACACTAGCAACAATCGTGGGGATTTTTAGTATTTGTTTTATTTTTATTGAGTTGTAATCTAATTAGGATTCCTAGTGCAAATCTGAATCCTAATTAGAAGTCCTATGTTTTATTTTTATTGAGTTGTAATCTAATTAGGTTATTTTTATTGAGTTGTAATCTAATTAGGATTCCTAGTGCAAATCTGAATCCTAATTAGAAGTCCTAAGTCCTAGTTAGCATTCCTATTTTGAGTCCTAGTCCTAGTTGGCATTCCTATTTCTATTTTGAGTCCTAGTCATAGTTAGGATTTATTTTATGTCCAGCCTTGAAGGCTATATAATGTAAAGAGCTCCATTGAGCCCCCCACGATTTAATGAAGAAGATTATTGCTTTAATGCATTCCACTGTCCTGAGATAGGCTGTGAAGGTGAGGCTGAGATAGCCTTCACTAGTTCACTGTTTTCTCTCCTTCGAGTGCATTCAAGTTTGTCAAGTTTGTTGCTGCCGATTGTGTGAAGGTTCAAAGATTAGTTACTCAGATCTGTTCTCAGTCCAAGGATCCATCCAACACAAGTAAGCTTTCATCCCAACCCCCTAGCCCTTCTTCTCCTATCCGTACCATCAAACCCTAACTCCATTAACCCTAACCCTCGGTTCATCTAATCCTCCATTCTGCCCTAACCGATTGCATTATACCCAAGCAGATTCTGGTTCTGGTTTTAGTTGGATTGACATCCATCTGGAATTACATTAGTTAGTTCTGATAATTAACTCGCTAATGTATTCACCAAGGGCTTGATTTGTAAAGTGTTCCACCCTCTAGTCTCCAAGTTGGGCATGTTTGATATATTTGCACCAACTTGAGGGGGAGCGTTGAGAACCGTGGGATTGGAATATTGTCACTTTACCTTAGGTTATTTAGGGTTTCTCTGTTTTACCTTTCTACCCCTTGGGTTGTAATTCTTATTATAAATAGAGTAGACCTCTGTCATTAATGACAAGTCACGTCATTCTCATTCTCTGATTCTGAACTACATGCATTACAAAAAAATTTATATAGAAATCTATACAAACAGAAAAAAATATCATCAGATCAGGAAACAACTGTTGTGAACGGAAACTAAGAACCGCATCTGTCTTTAGCTTTCCCATAAGAGAAGCCTCTAGTTCATTCAATAATCCAAGCTCTACTGACTCTATAAGAATCCTTTTTTTCCAATACACCAATCTGCCAACACAGAACAAACCATCAAGCATGTACTTGAAACCAACCTCTCTCCTCCCTCCACCACCCCCCCCCCAAAAAAAAATCCGTCTTTCTATATTCTTTGATCTCTCTAATTCCACAAAATCTCAGATATGGCATGGGAACCATTTTCCACAGAATAGAACTTCAAGTTCCAAAGGATTGCTCAATTTTGGATCAGCTCTCCTACTTTCATTTGAAAAATACTTTGATGCTTCTACAATAACAAACTATAAGTAAAAAATAAAAACAAAATTTGGCAGATCCCAATTTAGTTGGCATCAGACACAGTTGAGCTCAGTTGTATACAAATATTTGGTAGTTGACCCCATCTGACGGGGATCCCATGATCATATGTATACGAGTGTCATTGCATTCATAACAGGTACAGAGTATGAAATGGATAGTTTCAGGTCATTTAGATGATCAAATTAAAAATCACTACTCACATATCATGAGGGAAAGAAAATAGAAGGTAAAATTTCTCGTAAAGTAAGCAACAAACAATTGCATTTATGAGTCTAGAAATCGAAGGAGGAGCATACAGATGACAGAAGAGACTCTTCACTTTGAGTCAAAGTTGCAAAGAGTAATTGCACATCTGACTGGACATTTGTTTGTCCTTGTACAGAAGCACCAGACACTTCCTGATGGGCCTTTGTTGATTTCAGCTCTTGAACCCGAAGGCCAAGAAGATGGTTAAAAGCTGCAAATGCACGACCACGATGCAAGTGGTGTTCAACTCCAAATCCAGTCTCCTGCAAGACATCACAGCCAATGAGATGAGGGATTATGTCATCAGACCTTAGATGGTGTTTCAAATCCACATTCCATCAAATAGATGTTTCACACCTTGAAAGATGAATTTCAATTGCATGCCAGTAACTAAACACATTTTGAGAGTGATATTTTACTGAAATTCATTTAGTTATTAAGATTCTAAGGACAATTCGGGAACAGTTTGCAGACCTGTTACAGAGGTTTTAATATTTAATTACTTGAGCCTATAACTACTGCAGAAAAAAAAGGACCTAGTTTTGAAAATCAATACCGCTTGAAGCATTATTATTACTATCAGGCTTCATGGTTAAAATAAACAATACGGAATCCAGAAATTATCTGACTGTACGATTACAAATAGCATGGCTTAATAGATTCAAAGAACAAAGAAAGACAAGAAATGAATTCAAAAGTCAGGGGACAGAGTCATAGAAGTTCAAGTCCCACTTAAAGTGTAACTAGAAGGTTGTATCATCCAGAGGAGCTTCAATCATGGAACATAGTAAGAACTAGCACTGAAGACCTCCTATAGAGTACACAACAACTCCCAAAGAGAACTTTCAAAGAAATGCAGATCTAGGACTCAAAAGTTCAAAACTATATATCAATGAGGCAATTCAACCTTATTTACACGTATAAAATGCAAACAAAAGTGCATTTATTGATGAACCTCAATTAAAAATATGCACATGATGCAGGTGGATTGATCAATCTGCTTAACTTAATCTATAAATTTTACAAAGATTGCTCAAGCCCATAATAAGCTGGAACTGCTGGCACACCATACAAAGAAAACTTCTTACGATCCCACTTCCATCCAAGTAATCAAGTAGAGAGGTAGTTAACCCAGGAATCCAAACGGAGTTAATTAGGAACCAATGTCCACACCTGAACAAGCAATAGAATGTCTCTATGACCAGCCACCAACCCACCAATAATTTTAGATGTCAACAACAGATATACAAATATAATATACCCTAGTTGGTATAAACCTTGTAAATGGAGACATGTAAAAAAGATTGTAGTCGCCAAGTTTAATGCTAAGCAGTGTTCAGATCCATGGCTCATGGAATTAGTGAGATAAAGTTGTTGAGGAGTTGTTTTTTCTGCCCAGGGATCGAAGAGTTCATTTTGTGACAACAAAACTTCCATTACTATTACTCACAACTGTCACAAGTCACAACCCTATGCCACATGAGAAAACCAAGCATATCCAAGTTGACAGATATCTTATCAATGAAAAGCTGAATTTAGGACATGTTCGCCTCCCATTTGAGATGACAATAGACCAATTGGCCAATATATATGCACCAGCTTGAGGGGGAGAGTTGAGAATATGTTGTTTATTAAGAACACATTCGTCATATTTTCTGCTCTTATGCGGTATGGCATATATAAGGCAATGAGAAGAATATGCTGTATGTTAAGAACATATTTGTCTTATTTTATCATTGATTTTCAGCTCTTATGCCGTATGACATGGGGAAATCTCTCTCTCTCTCTCTCTCTCTCAACAGATTCACGAAACCAAATGAAGTTTACTGACACTTTTTCCCTCTACTCATCTATATATTAAATTAAGAATGCTGTAAGCACATAATGATATGATATCTGAGTTGTTTTTTTTTTTTTTTTTTTTTTGGGGGGGGGGGGTTGTGAATAAACAGGACTTACCACCAGGGAAGAAGCATACAGCTCCTCTTCAACGTTTTTTTGGATAGCTGCTTCCAAGGAAATGGCACTGACCTCAGCACTTTCATGTGCACTAACAAAAAAACCAGCGTCTTTATGCAAAAAAGATTCTCCAGCGGGTAAACCTGTTAATGATTGCCACCCAAGAGGGCCCTACACATTGAAGGACAAAGTAAACCATCACTACCAAAATTAGGGGTTACTTTCAAGGTTCCAAGACTCAGGAACAGATTGCATGAATAATCAAGATCAGCCAACACCAATACATCCAAATCTTGCTGATACCCAGAGTGTGTTGGCCAAAGATTGGGCAGGATATTAGGTTGAATCAGCCAGTCTGAATTTTGTGATGGGCGCAGCCCAATAGGATTTCCAATTGTTCTAAAGTTTCAATAGAATACACAATTAAATGATTGCCCTGATTACATTGGACCTTCATTGACTAAACTAGGAGAATATTTATGAAGATATAAAAAAATGCTGTATTCAGGTTACGAAGAAGCACCAAATAACCTGGACAAAAAGCTGAATCAATCTCCGTATACCCTTTGAGAACCAGCAAGGAAGCATTTGTAGCAGTGAAGTATCATGCCCACTAGAAGAGAATATATTCTCACGCCAATTCAAAAAGTCCAACAAGGCTGAGCTGCCAAATACTGTAAATTGGAAGATCAAATCAAAAGTAGAAAGACGCAAATAATCAACAACGATATAGAAATAAATTTTCTTGCTGATGAAACTAAAAAAGGAGCTAGTAAAACTTTAAGAGTTAGACCATTTTTTGTGTTGGGAACCAAGGAACTGCCATCTACATCCTGTCCAAAGCATGCAGCAACAAGAGTTCGCCACAGTGTGGGAAAGCGTAGTAGAGTAGGTCTCAAATTCTCCAATGTACACTGGGCTGAGGAGCTACAATGCCTATTTACACTTCCACTGCTCAGGCAATGTTGAACTGGGGCAGGGGCATACATAAGCGTCGCTAAAGCAGCCATTTCCCCTCCTCCTTCTGCCATGTCATCAACAGTACGTACAATTTCATCGATCTCAAGAACACTGAGATTCCTACCAGATACTACATTGTTTGATAGAATAGAACGGGCATTAGAGAAAGACGCATCATATTCACGTCCCTTAATCCTAGATAAGAGCAACCATTTTGCCCATTGACAATCCCCCTGGAATGATTCAATGCAGAACAAACACATCAAAAGCACTCAAAACAATTTGGAGAAGTGGAAATAATTTAATCATCGACATATATGTCAATGAATAGTAAACATAAGAGATTATTCAGCATATTCAACTTCCAATACTCCCGAAAATCACTAATTAGAAACCAAGTAAAAAGGAAAATGAAATGAGCCCTAGTCCCTCATCAGTCCAGAACTAGCCAGAACCATACAGGTAAGGCAAAAAGGCATGTTGGGATAGACGAGGCATGAAGCCACCTTATTTTGGTGAATATGGTGCTCGTCTAGGTGGGAAGGCATTACCTTGTGCGCCTTGGTGAGGGTTTTGACCTAGGCATGGCTATTCTTCAACTAATGTATTCTTTTATTTTATTTATTAACTTTTTAATATTATCAACATCTTTGATGCTATTGTCTAATAGAATAAGGGTATTTAGGGAGAGATATGTAATGTTGCCTTGTGGGAGATTAATTAAGTTTGTAAGGGTATATGTATATCTGGTACTTAATTTAAAAGAATTTTTAGTAAAACTGGCTGAAGTGAGATCATAACTCACTACAGCCCCTTTCTTCTGAAGCTCTCTCTTCTTTCTTCCTCTTCTCATCTTCGCCTCTCCCTACAGTCTTTACTCCTATTGTGATTTACAACTTTGTCACCGTATTACAATGCAATAAGATACAAGGCATGAACTAAGAAAAAGCGGCCCACAATTTGATCAAAGAATGTCAATTTTCTTATACTAGTATATCAGGAATTCATGTGTCATGACCATAGGATGTAAGATCAATGATCCTGAACAACTTAAACACAGCATAGAAGATCTATAGAGAAAGTAGAAACAGAAAAGAGAAAATAAATATGAAGTGGGAGAAACTATGTCTTCCAATTATGGTGTTTCTTCTAGAAAGTCCACATCCAACTAAGAAGAGGCTTTCATATGAAGTAGACCCTATAGACAATTTTATTTTTATTTTTATCTTGGATCACTATACAGCATAGTTATCAAGGCGACAAAGCGACCATGGCGTTGGAGAGGGTCTAAAATCAAGGTGGCAAGGCATCCGCCTAGGCATCGCCTTGATAACTATGTTATACAGAGCATTTCCATCATCTTCTTTGTAGTAATGTGTTAGAAGTGTTAGAAGTCATGTAACAGGGGTAGTTTAGGAACTAGTTACTTTACTAGTTGTCTTATTATATAATTCTTTTTCTTCTTTATTTCTCTAGTACCTCCCTAGGGAGGTGATTGTAATTCTCTCTTTATTATTATGTTTGAATCAATATAGGTGAATGGAGAACTCTCTCCATCACAATCGATTACAACCAAAACTTGCTCTCTTCTTCTCTAACCTCTTCTCTTGTCTTCCTCTCCTTCCTTCAACCTCCTCTCCTCTTCCACTTACTTCATTACTTCATTAACCTAAATCTAACTTGGTATCAGAGCCGAAAGGTTTGAGAGTCGAATCCAGCTCCCTGTTTCCATTCTTTCCTTTTCTTTGAAATCCTAGGTCATAAAGGATTTCAAGGAGAAGCCTCTTCTGTAAAGAATCTGTGAGAATACTATGGAATAGATTCAGGGTGATCTATTCTAGCCATTACAGCTGCTGTTTAAGCCTTGATGCAGCTCATTTGAAGATTTGGAGCCATTTCTGGCCTGCTCTAGGATTACGGCCAGCTTCCCATTGCAGCCTCTGTATCTCCTTCTTCCAGCATGTGTTTGAGCATTGGAATAGCTCTCTAGAATCGCCCAAGGATGTTCTTTAAGTACCTTGTGCTCCCTCTTGCTACTTGAAGACCCAATCTGAGCACAGCTCCTTTTCGCGAGATCCAGTTTCTGCTCTGTTTTCCGCTGCTGCAGGCTGCAGACCTTGGTTTCTCCTTATTTGGGGATGAACTTGGTGATTGGAGTGGCCTATTAGAATCGTAAAAGGATCCTCTCTCAGCCTCTGGTGTCCTTCATTGATGGTTGTATCTCCTTGTTGAGCACAACTCAGTTTATGGTGTTCTTCATCTACTTAGGTAAACCCGATAATGTTGTTCTTACATTTAGGGTACATTGGACTCCTTGTTTGGTTTGAGAGATGATTATGCACATCTGTATTTGCAATCTCGAAGCTTGTGTGAGCTATTTTACTCCGGAGAGAGTGTTAGGGTGAAGCTCTTCTTGGCTGGAGTCCTCTTTTTTGTGTTGGGAACTGTTTTTTTTTTGGGTTGAGTTTATACTCCCCATTTGCTGTTGTTTATCTGGTTTATGGTCAAGTACCATTTCCCTTACATGATGCCTGACACTGAGTCTTCTGAGCTTGGTTCGACTGATTCACAGCCCCCTTCAATAGCTCCTCAGTTGGTTTATGAGAACACTCACCAACATATTTCTTTTGTGAAGCTCGATGGTACCAATTACTTGGATTGGTCACACTCTGTGAGACTTTCTCTTAGGAGTAGGGGAAAACTTGGATATATCACAGGTACTATCAAGGCTCCTGAGGCTAGTTCACCCACCTTTGAGAAATGGGAAACCGAAAATGCCACAGTTATGACATGGTTAATCTTCTCCATGAAGCCTGAGATTGGGAGAAGGTTTATAAGGAAGGAGACTGCCAAAGCTATCTAGGATAGTGTCTCTGTAGCCTATGACAGAGTTGGTGACACTGCCAAAGTCTATCAGCTCCATCAAAGAATTCACTCCTTGAAGCAAGGTGATAGGACTATTTCTGAGTACTATAGTATGTTCCTTGGTCTTGTGGAGGAGTATGACCACTACAGGGACCTTCATTTGACCAACCCAGAAGATGAGGCTAAGGTGTATCAGACACTTGAAAAAGAGCGTGTATTTTCTTTACTTAGTGGTCTGAATCCTGATTATGAGCCAGTTAGACTCCAACTGTTGGGCCGGTCTCCTCTCCCTTCTCTTAGTGAGGTTTGCAGTCACGTACAGAGTGAGGAGACACGGCGGCTTACTATGGCAGCACCTGCTTCTTCTCATGAGAGGTCTGCCCTTAATTCCAGCTCTCTTCGGGACACCCGTGGAGGTGGTAGAGGCCAAGGGCCTAACAGGGGAGAAGCCAGTATTGTAGAGACAGTTAGTGCCAGTGGAGTTGGCAGAGACAGATTCAAGTGTGATCATTGTGGGCGAACTGGCCACACCAAGGATAGGTGTTGGTCTCTTCATGGTCGCCCCCCGGTACCCATGGTCGTGGTGGCCGTAGAGGGGGAGCTCGAGCTCATTCTGCGACGACTGAGGCTGATGCTCCACAGGATGACTCTACCTTTATGGATGCAGTGGTCCGCAGGGTTGTTTCACAGTTGAGCACGTCCTCTACATCTAGTGTGGTTGGTTCCTCATCCTCCTCAGCATTACAGGTCTCCACTTCGGCTTCCTCTGCCGCACAGTCTTGGGTCATTGACTCTGGTGCCACAGACCACATGACTGGTACGTCTTGTTATTATGATTCCTATACCATTTGTTCTGGTAAGGATAAGGTTAGGGTAGCTGATGGCTCCCTTTCCTCCATCTCTGGTAAGGGTAATATCCCTGTGACATCATCTATTTCTCTTAATTCTGTTCTTCATGTCCCTAACCTTACACTGAACCTTTTATCTGTGAGTCATTTGACTAAATTTCTCAATTGTTGAGTCACATTTTTTCCTTCTCATTGCCTTTTTTAGGATTTGGTGACGAAGAAGATTATTGGTAGTGGACGTGAGGAGCAAGGCCTTTACTTTTTTGACCCTTTTTTGCCCACAGCTCAATCCTATGTCTGTGGCCGTCATGATAGTAGTTCTGTGGATTCTGTTATGTTATGGCATCGGCGTCTTGGCCATCCATCTTTTGTTGTAATGAGGAAACAATTACCTCACTTATTTTCTTCTATTGCCCCCTCTCATATTTTTCAATGTGAACCATGTATGTTTGCTAAACATTGTCGGTCTTCCTATCCTTATCATGGTAATAGAACTGTTGCTCCTTTTCATATTATACATACTGAAGTTTGGGGACCTTCCCCTACTACTTCTCTATTTGGCTATCGTTACTTTGTGTCATTTGTTGATGATTATTCACGTGCCACATGGACTGTTCTTCTGAAACATAAGAGTGATGGTTGTGAAGCCTTCCAGAATTTCTATCAAATGATCCTTACCCAATTTGAGACGAAAATTAAAATTGTCAGATCTGACAAAGGGGGGGAGTACATGTTTGGTGGTCTTCAATCCTTTTTTACGACTCATGGCATTATCCATCAGCTAGCGTGTGTTGACACGCCCCAACAAAATGGGGTTGCTGAGAGGAAAAATCGCCATTTATTAGAAGTTACCCGTAGTCTCTTATTTGGCATGCATGTTCCCAAGACCTTCTGGTCTGCAGCTCTTCTCACTGCCTCCTTTCTCATCAATCGTATGCCTACCAAGCTTCTTAACTTCAAATCTCCCTTGGACACCTTATCTCCCAAGGTCTCTGCTTTCTCTCTTCCTCCGAGAGTCTTTGGCTGTGTCTGTTATGTGCATGTCAATAAATCTGCTCGCACCAAACTTGATCCCAAAGCTCTCAAGTGTCTCTTCCTCGGGTACTCTTCTACTACCAAGGGTTACAAATGTTATCACCCATCCTCCCAACGTTGTCTCATTTCTAAGGATGTTTCCTTTCTTGAGTCTGTACCTTTCTTTGTCCCTTCTCAGCATCCTCTTCAGGGGGAGCATTGTGGGAGTGAGCAAACTGCTGAATGCTGATGACTTCTTTCTTTCCCCTCTATCTACATCTCACTTTATGCTTGACATTGGAAAACACAGAACTGTAGATGTGGTTGAGATTGATGATCAACCAGGGGGAAATACTGAGTTGGTTGTTGAAAGTGGTTCTGGTAAGGAAAAGGATTACCACATTACATACCAAAAGGGTGAAGGCTTGCATAATACAAGGAAGAAGACCTACCAAGAGTCCTCCTCAGATCCAGATCCACTCCTCTCAATCAGGTAACACTCCTTCTCCTCCATCAGATTTGGACCTTCCTATTGCTGTTAGGAAAGGGAAGAGAACTTGTACTAATCCCATATCCCAGTTTGTCTCCTATGATGCACTTTCTCCTACAGGTCATGCCTTTGTTACTTCCCTCTCTACTGCTTCTATTCCCAAGAATGTTAGTGATGCTGCTGCCCGACCCAGGGAGACAAGCCATGTCCGAGGAAATGATGGCACTTGAGAAGAATTGTACTTGGCAACTTGTGGATCTTCCCAAGGGACGTGTCCTGCTTGGATGCAGATGGGTCTACACAATCAGTATAAATCGATGGCGATTGAGAGATACAAAGCAAGGTTGGTGGCTAAGGGATACAAAGTCAAGTCTATGGGATTGACTACCAGGAGACATTTGCTCTTGTGGCCAAGCATAACTCAATAAGAATTCTTTTATCCTTGGCTGCCAATAAAGATTGGCCTTTATATCAGTTGGATGTGAAGAATGCCTTCCTTCATGGTGACTTGGAAGAGGAAGTGTACATGCAAACCCCTCCAGGCTTTAAGATGCCTTCAGCTGAAGGGAAAGTATGTCTCCTTAAGAAGGCTCTATATGGTCTCAAACAATCACCAAAGGCATGGTTTGAGCGCTTCCGACAGGCCATTTTGAAGAATGGATATTCCCAGAGCCAAGCTGACCACACCCTCTTTACCAAGCAGAGTAATGGTACTATCACAGCTCTTATTGTCTATGTTGATGACATCGTGGTCACAGACTCACAGGAAATGATACTGTTGAGATAGGCAATTTGAAGAGCTATTTGGTACAGCAATTTGAAATCAAAGATCTGGGTCCTTTAAAGTACTTCTTAGGAATTGAAGTATCAAGGACCAAGAAAGGAATCAACATATGTCAGAGAAGGTTTATTCTTGATTTGTTGACAGAGACAGGGATGCTAGGCTGCAAACCAGCAAGTTCTCCTATTGAGCAAAATCACAAATTAGGAGATGACTGTGGTCCTCCACTTGTTGATGCGGGCAAGTATCAAAGGCTAGTGGGGAAGCTTATCTATCTCTCTATGACTCGGCCAGATATCTCTTATGCAGTAGGAGTTGTCAGCCAATTTATGCATGCTCCCAAGAGTGGCCATTTAGATGCTGTGTATCGCATTTTGAGGTATTTGAAGTCCTCTCCAGGGAAAGGACTGCTATATGCAAGACATAATCACTTGAGAGTGGAAGGCTTCACAGATGCTGATTGGGTTGGTTCCATTACAGACAGGAGATCTACCTCCGGCTATTGTACCTTTGTGGGAGGTAACTTAGTTACATGGAGGAGTAAGAAACAGCATGTTGTTGCAAGATCTAGTGCCGAGGCAGAATATAGAGCTTTGGCACATGGGGTGTGTGAACTCATCTGGCTCAAGAGACTTGTTCAAGAATTGGGGTTTGACACTGAAGGACCCATGAGGATGTACTGTGACAACAAGGCTGCCATCAGTATTGCTCACAACCCTGTTCAGCATGACCGGACTAAACACATTGAAGTTGATAGACATTTCATTCGGGAGAAGATTGACTCTGACTGCATTTGCACTCCTTTTGTGAAGACTGATGATCAGTTGGCAGATATCTTCACCAAGGCTCTTGGTTCTCCTCAGTTTAGTACTCTCCTAAGCAAGCTGGGAATGCATGATATATATTCTCCAGCTTGAGGGGGAGTGTTAGAAGTGTTAGAAGTCATGTAACAGGGGTAGTTTAGGAACTAGTTACTTTACTAGTTGTCTTATTATGTAATTCTTTTTCTTCTTTATTTCTCTAGTACCTCCCTAGGGAGGTGATTGTAATTCTCTCTTTATTATTATGTTTGAATCAATATAGGTGAATGGAGAACTCTCTCCATCACAATCGATTACAACCAAAACTAGCTCTCTTCTTCTCTAACCTCTTCTCTTGTCTTCCTCTTCTTCCTTCAACCTCCTCTCCTCTTCCACTTACTTCATTAACCTAAATCTAACTTAATGTTTGTAAGAGAAACAAATTAACTCACTAACTTTCACTTTGGTGCCATTTGAAAGGTTATTTACTTTCTGTTAAAGCCATTGTAGTAACAGGTATCAGACTGCAACAGAATTATCACTTTCAGAAATTTACTTTTAGTAAGCATAGTCAGAATTTTAATTTGTTTTGGAGTTCTGAGTTGAGTCAATTTTAAGTTAATATTCTTTTATGGGAAAAGAGGTCAAATGCACATAGGACCACATCCAATTGTACGAAATGAGTCAAAACTTCTGTTTTTTTATTTTGTCTTGTACATGGACTGATGGACCCTAAATTGGGATAGCTTATATATTCACTTGCACACTTGTTCATCAATGCTTTTCGGCCTTGTGGCCTAATGTAATTTTGTTGTTCTATTAAAAAAATGCTCATCAAAGTTGCTAATATTTTAATACAGTCATATGATGAGTTTTGGTTTGTTTGAGAATAAATTCTCTCGGCTCTCGATAGTTGTTTCTCCAGTCCTACTAGAAGTCTATATAAGCAGACTGCGGGCGCATTGGAAACAAATAGTTGATCATTGACTGAATGATTGCATCCTTTCTTGTGAAAAACCTTTTCTTCAGCTGTGTTAGGCTTCTTTCTTGCTCTTGCTACTGTTATATCGTATTTTTCTTCTTAATCAGATCTTGTTTTTGGTGAATTTTTTCCTGTTTTTGAAGTTGACGGTTCAGATTTCAAGATTCATGGTGCTCTTGACTTTTATTGGACAAATTCTTTTAGTTTTTTTTACTTTTTTCTTCTTATTTCCAACCCTAAAAATTGAGCCTAACCTTCTGTCCAACTAAAATCTCTACTTGATCTAAGTATTATTACTTTAATCTCAACTTGGAAATCCTATTTGAATTTTACCTTTCCCATTAGAGGTTCCTTGTCCCCACACACACACTCACCCCAACAGTCAAAGTTGAATAATATAGAGATGCAGTTAAAATTGTCCGATTTAGCCAATTGGGCCTCGGAAGACTTTATTTTGGCCCACAGTTGGGTACAATGACCCTTGGGCTTTTTATTTTTGGGTTTATCGATGTAATAAGCCCCTTCCACATTTATGGTTTTAATTCTGAATACATGGTTTACTATATTAGTTAGTCTACTTAAGTCCTAGTTCTTTATTTATATGTTATTGTGTGTTTTACTTAGGCTGGAATAGGTCCCTAAGAGTCCAGCCTTATTTGATTCTCTTTTCTTCATTATTTCAATTTCCTAGTTAGTTTAAGATACCTTATAAGTTCAGAATTAGTTTAGGCCTTTCTTTTATAAATTTGTAAGGGGCTACAACCATGCACACGAATTTGAGTAATTAATTTGGCTTGTTGCCTTTGCTTCTGTTCTTTGGTGATTCAGTTCCAAACCTTACTATGGTAACTCGGTAGGTTGATTGGTGGTGATTCCAAGATCATATCACGTCCTTTTCTTCATCTTCTTCTTCTTTATTTTCCTCCAAGTAAGTCCTGTTCTTCATCGTTTCTCCAGTTTCTAGAGTTTTCTTTAACTGATTCTCAAGTTGTATTGTTGAATCTGATCTTTTGTTATTTGTATCCTGATCTGATTTAATAATTTTGCATAAAGATCAAACCTTGCATGTGGTTACAGTTTCCTATTCTAACCAGGATTTGTTGAGATCTTTCAGATCTGAGATCTGATTGTAATTCTGGTTTCAGAATTGATAATTGGATGGAGTTTTCTGTTGAGTATCGACTGATATTTTCAATTCCAATTCTGATTCTATTTTCTCATATTCCTAATTGGCCCTACTTTCTAATTTTGAACTTTCTTACTGTAACTCAGGCCAAGCAGCACCTAATATAGGTGGAAATATTAGGACTGCAGTAGATGGGTAGGGTGTTTAGATTTAATATGGGAATTATAAGTGGGGTGAGAATGGGAGGAGTCCAACTCCTTGGACAGGTTTTGGTTCAAGGTCTGATCCAGTATCGTTGGAGGAATAGGCACCTTCAAGTCCTAGAATTAGCAGTAGCAACACGAGAAATCTTTCATTCAACTTGCTCCAAAATGCTTACAGGCAGTCCCTTTTATAGAGTGGCTGGGAGGATTCTAGACTCTCATTGAGACTTTCTGATGCAGTTCAGAAGAACAAGAAGACAGAAGCAAACCAGGCCATTGGACTGGACTAAGAAAGGACCAATATGTTTAATTTTGAGTATCCAATGGGTTATATGCACTGGCTTAGTATCTTAGGTTTACTATTGTAATGGGCCAATTCTTTAAGCCCAAATATGAGGGATCTGAGTCCTATACGGGATTAGCGTTAGTTTCTATTTTGTCAAGTTCTAGAAGAATTTATATTTGTTGGGAAACTTAGGTTGTAAGAGATTCCTCCTTCCACACATGGGAAGTTTCCTATTTTGCTTATTTCATTAAAGCTATAAATAAAGACTAGGGGATCACACTACCCCAACAATTTGAGCAACAAGTTAGCCTTGAGTTTGTGGGTTCTGTGAGAAATAGAGCATGGTTTTGTGGGATTCAGAACTGCTCTACTGTGGGATGTGTTGAGAGTTTATGTAATGAGGGTATTTTGGGTATATAGTTATGATCTTGTTGGTTAGCTCGTATTAACCTTTTATATTTTTTTTCCTTTTACCTTCCTAGGGAGGTGTATGTAATTTCCATCATCTTATGTTAATGGTAGGGGAGAGTCATTACAACTCTCTCTACAAGTTTGCACTCATCTAACTCTTCCCTCTTTCTCCTATCACCATCTTCCTCCTTGTTCTAACTTCTTCTCTTTCCTTTTCTTCTCTTTCACTTTGATCATTGCTCATTTCCAACTTGGTATCAGAGCCACAAAGGTTGGAGAGTCGACTAGGAGATCCCTCTCATTCTTTGGGCCTCTCTTGGAACCTTAGAAATGTAAAGGGGTCCAATAGGGGTTGTACCATGTAAGAAGATACAATAAGAAGACCTTATAGAGTTCTCTGATCACCTAGAAGACACTTTGGAAGAAGATTAGCAGCCATGAATATCGATTGGAAGAAAAAGAAAGGAGAATAGGGTTACCGCCAGCTGGTTTTCTCCCTTACTATTTTCTCTCTCATCCGGCCTCCATTGTAAGTAAGACCAATCTCATTGGAATTGCCCAAGAGTATCCTTCCCTTCCCCCATGGCTCCAGTCGATGAAGGAATGAGTGGGTGGAACACAACTCATTCTCCCACATCCTGAAGTTACCGCCAGCTTCTCTATTCTTGCCTATTTCTCATCTGAAGTTCTAGTGTGGTGCTCTCGGTTGATGCACTTCGGTGAGTTACATCATTTAGGTTGTATGAGTTGCCATGGGATGATATTCTACATTGAAATGCATATGTGATTTGAGTTACTTCAAGTTTTGTGGTTTGCCCTCTTGCTAGATTTTTTTTTTCTTAGATTGGGGAGGAGTGTGTACTACCTTTAGGTGTGTTCTTACATTATGTCAGAGGTCAGTGGACCCTTGTGTTAGAGTTGTTAGAATATTTTGTATAAGGGTAGTTCTGTCATTGTCTTATTATAAGACATGACTAAGTTGTATTTTTTCCTTCTAACACCCAAAGAACTTCAGTTCATAACACCCAACAAGTGTAACAAGATGCAAACTGTTAGATATATGGGCCAGAATACCGTGGGGGCATTCTGGACTTTTTCCCCTTGTTATTTTGTTTGTTTCTTATATGTGGTTTAGTCCCACATTGCTCATGTACTTATGTTTATTGTTTCATTATTATTATAAATACAGATGTGCTTGGGACGAATTAATTATCCAAGCCTTTCCCTAATTTTAAATCTCTCTACATGGTATCAAAGCAGATTTCAAATTAGGGACCACCCCTCTTCAAATTTCAGTTTTTTTCCTTCTCTCCCTCTCTCTCGATTTTCTCCTCTCCTCTCTCTCTTCTCCCTTGTTCTCTATTCTCACATAGGGCAGCACTGATGAGGTGATCATTCGATCCAGTTGCTGCCCCCATTACCTCATGGATGCTACATAATTCTGCTCGATAGGAACCAGCCATTCCAGCCTGCGAAATTTGGAGCTTCAGCTTTTTGGGGATTGCTTCTACTTCTCTTACAAGGAATCAACTCCTCCCTTTGAAGACCACAACCTGCAGCAGGATTTTCTTCTTATTGGTTCAAGTTCTTATCTCAGATTTGATCACAGTTTCAAGACCTCCTACGATCGATTTTTACAAAAACAGGGTTTTGAAAAAAACTCTGGCAATTGTCGATCTAGGAGTTTGGGCCCTCTATTGTTTCTGATTTTTTGAAGGCTGTTTCTCCACTTATAAGGACCCACCCACTCGACTGCACTTTGGGCTTCAAGAGTTCAGTTTTTTTTTTGAAGACCTCCTTGAGATTGATTCCACCATCACAGGGTTTTGAAAAAACCCTGAAACCTATCGATCTTGGGGTTGCTGCTGCCTATTGAATCTGATATTTTGCAGGTGTTTTCTTCCATTATTAAGGGCTCCTCGAACTCAGTTTCAGCCAATTCACTGCAGTTTTTTGGTCTCTTGGATCCTTCATCAATTTCAGCAATTCAGGGTTTTGTTCAAAACCCTGACAATATCAATCTAGGTTTTTTTCATTGGCTGCTGGTTCTGATTTTTGGAGACTTCTGTCATCTCATTACAAGGGGCTTCTCCTCCATATTTCAGCTCTTCACTTGAAGATATTATTGGGCTTCTCTGCTGCCAGTATGGGTGATTCTTCCAATTCTACAACTACTTCGGATCATGATAGCCACAGCAAGACAGACTATCACAGTTTTCCACCCAACCCTATTAAACTTGATGGCTCAAATTACCTTTTATGGTCCAGATCTGCCTCCTTTGCCATTGCTGGTCGTGGTCTCACCAGCCATATTAATGGCACTAGTGTTATGCCCAGTGAACAAGGACTTGCTCAGGAAAGGTGGCTTGCCAGTAATGGTGTTCTCATGTCCTACCTGATAGGCTCTATGACTTCAGATTTGCAGCATAACTTTCTTCTTCTGGACACTGCCTCCCAGATTTGGGCTGCTTGCAAGGAAACCTACGGGCAGCTTGGCAATGATGCCCAAGTATATGAACTTCGGAAGAAGGTCCTTCACACCACTCAGGGAGAACTTTCAGTTTCGAAATACTATGCTACTCTACGCAGTCTGTGGCAACAGTTGGACCACTTCTCTGACTTTCACCCTACTACAGTTGCTAACATTGCTTCCTATAAGAAGCATGTGGACAAGATCAAGGTCTGTAGATTGAAGCGTGTGCACTTTATGGGTTGAAACAGTCACCTAGGGCCTGGTTTGGCAGATTTCACAAGGCTATGCTTTCAGCAGGTTATACGCAGAGTAATGTTGATCACACTTTGTTTATCAGACGAGTTGGTGACAAGGTAACTCTTCTCATAGTCTATGTGGATGATACTGTGGTCACTGGTAATGATGGTGATGCTATCAGGGATTTGAAGCTCCTCCTTGACCGTGAGTTTGAGGTCAAAGATCTTGGCCCTCTAAAATATTTTCTAGGGATAGAAGTTGCTCGATCTTCAAAGGGCATCTTTCTTTCTCAAAGAAAATATGTCCTTGATCTATTGACTGAGACAGGGCTGCTAGGTTGTCATCCTTCAAATACTCCTATGGAAGCTACTACAAAACTTAGGGAGAAAGAGGGTGAGCCTGTTGACAAGGGTAGTTATCAGCGGTTAGTGGCAAACTAATCTACCTTTCTCACACACGACCTGACATAGCAGTTGCTGTAAGTTTGGTGAGCCAGTTCATGCATGATCCCTATTCCTCTCATATGGATGTGGTCCGTCGTATTTTGAGGTATTTGAAGTCTGCTCCAGGAAAGGGAATCCTTCTATCTCCCACTGATCACCTTAAGATTGAAGCCTATACTGATGCCGATTGGGCTGGTTCTCCTGATAGGAAATCTATCTCTGGCTACTGTTCCTCTGTGGGTGGGAACCTTGTCACATGGCGTAGCAAAAAGCAGAATGTTGTGGCAAGGTCCAGTGCTGAAGCCGAGTTTCAAACGATGGCACAAGGAATTTGTGAACTTCTGTGGCTTAGAGGATTATTGCAGGATATCGGTGTTGCTGTCCATCTTCCTATGATGCTTTATTGTGATAATAAAGCCGCCATTAGCATTACTCATAATCCTGTCCAGCATGATCGTACTAAACACGTGGAGGTTGACCGACATTTCATCAAGGAGAAGCTTGAAGCCGGCCTCATTTGTGTTCCCTTTGTGAAGTCTATTGATCAACTGGCTGATGTGTTCACTAAGGGACTGAGTAGCAAGCTGTTTCATCCTATCTTAGTCAAGTTGGGCATGCATGATATATATGCTCCAACTTGAGGGGGAGTATTAGATATATGGGCCAGAATACCGTGGGGGTATTCTGAACTTTTTCCCCTAGTTATTTTGTTTGTTTCTTATATGTGGTTTAGTCCCACATTGCTCATGTACTTATGTTTATTGTTTCATTATGATTATAAATACAGATGTGCTTGGGATGAATTAATTATCCAAGCCTTTCCCTAATTTTAAATCTCTCTACACAAACCTTCAATTCTCATCAACTAATAACCATCCAATGCATTGGCTTCCAAAAAAAGATCAAACAAGAAGCAGAAACAGAGCTGGCGGTACCTTTGGAGCAGCAAAGGGTTGAGCTATGCTCCTCAAAATGCTCCTCTCTTCAACCGAGTGTTGGGGGGTCTGAAAGGATACCCCTAGGCGATCCAAAAGCACCAAACCTCATCCCAAAAGGTTGAGAGATGAGGAAGAAACAAAAAAAATGCTGTAGAGGCTAGCGGTAACTTTGGGTGCAGCTGCTAGAGCTTCAATCTTCTTCAACAGCGTCTACAGTCCCTCCATTGTATGTTGGTTCAAAGAATGAAACTCCAAGGGATGTAATACTTCACATTGTACAACCCCTAGTGGAACCCTCTATCCTTTTAGGGTTCCAAAGAGAGGTGAAAAACAACAAAACTGAGCTTAGCCGACTCTCAAACCAGAGGACTCAACTCTGATACCAAGTTAGAACTTGAAGATGGATCGATTCTAGTAAGAGAGAAGAGATTTATAGCAAACAAGAAGGAGAAGAAGGAGAGAAGAGAAGAGAAGAGAGGAAGAAGAAGAAGAAAGGTTGAGAGAATAGACTGTGTGTTGAGTAATTCTCAACACACATATTAGCTTCATTTATTAACTCTTATGAATTACACAGACCTCCTTAGGGTGGTAAATGGAAATAAAAAAAGAAAGAAAAAAATACAACTTAGTCATGTCTTATAATAAGACAATGACAGAACTACCCCTATACAAAATATTCTAACAACTCTAACACCTTGGAAGCTTCGGCTAGTGTTTCAAGTGGTGCTAACTCCAGTCCGGTTGCATTTGAAAACCCCAGTACTCAGATACCCATTATGAAGTTGGACAGCACCAACTACTTGGATTGGTCACATTCAGTGAAGTCATCCCTGTGGATTCGGGGGAAGTTAGGATATATTACTAGTATCATCACTGTTCCTCATTCAAGTGATCCAACATATCTGAAATGGGAAACCGAGAACTCAACCATTATGACCTGGTTGATTTTCTCTATGAAACCTGAGATTGGCAAGAGGCTTATGAGAAAGGAGACTGCCAAAGACATTTGGGACAGTGTTTGACCGAGTGGATGACTGGGCTAAGGTCTACCAGCTCCTTCAAAGGGTCATCACAATGAAACAGGGAGATAGGACTATCTCGGAGTATTACAACACTGCTATTAGTCACTAGGAGGAGTATGATCAGTACCGTGATCTTTAGTTGTCAAATCCTGAGGATGAAGCAAAGGTGTATAGGACTCTTGAAAAGGAGCGTGTCTTGTTTTTCCTCTGTGGATTTAACACGGACTATGAGCCAATCCAAGTGCAAATCTTGGAGTGGTCACCTCTTCCATCCTTGGAAGAACTATGTAGCTACTTGCAGAGTGAAGAAACAAGAGTTGCCATGGACACTGTACCGTCCCTTGAGAGATCTGCTCTCACCTCTACTTTCCAAAGAGATTGGCTTGGAGGAGGAAAAGGCCAAGGGCCTTATCATGGGGAGGACAGATCTGTGGGAAATCTGGCACACTAGAGAGAGGTGTTCGGTGCTTCATGGTCGTCACCCTAGTGTGCGTAGTGGATCTACTAGCATGTGTGGCGGCAGGAGAGGGGGAGATAGGGCACACACCGTGATGGTTGCGATAGAGCCTATGGGGTATTCATCTGAACTACAGTCAGATCATAGTTCCCTCTCACGGGAAGATATTACAACTTTGTGTCGCAACATATTACAGTTGGGTAGAGGAAGAAGAAGATATGTTAGGCGCCTCACCCAACTGCGAAGAAGAAATCCAACCAATTCCAGCCTTAGCATCCAACCAAGGTTTCCCTACTGCATCCCACATTACAGCAGTTCTGAATCCCACAGAATCATGCTCTGTCTTTCACAGATTCACAAGCTCAAGGCTAAATTATTTCTCAACTTGTTTGAGATTCCCTACTCGTTATTTATAACTTCAATGAAATAAGAAAAATAGCAAACCCCTCGTGTGTGGAAGGAGGAATCCCTTATTACCTAAGTTTTTCACAAAATACAAGTTATGGCTGGATTGTAGCATATCTATACAACCATTCTATAAACACTGCTAAAATAAAGAATACGACTTACTTAAATAGAAACTAACATTGATCCCGTAAGGCCTTAAATCCCTAATAATTGGGCTTATAGAATTGACCCATTACTATAGAAAACCCAAAAATACTAAGCTCATGCATGATGCATCTAACCCATACGACTTACTAAAATAGAAACTAACACTGATCCCATAAGGCCGTAAATCCCTAATAATTGGGCTTATAAAATTGATCCATGACAATAGAAAACCAAAAAATATTAAACTCATGTATCTAACCCATTGGACACTCAAAATATGAGGGGTTTGAGTCCTATATGGGATTAGTGTAAGTTTGTATTTTGTTAAGTTCTAGAAGAGTTTCTATTTTGTGAAAAACTTAGGTTGTAAGGGATTCCTCCTCCCACACACGAGGGGTTTCCAATTTTGCTTATTTCATTGAAGTTATAAATAAAGAGTAGGGGATCACACTACTCCAACAATTTGAGAAACCCTCCGCGTCACGAACTAAATCTCAACTTTTTCTCCCTTTGGGTCGCGCCACAAAATATGTCGGGTCAGGTCGGATCCACATCGCACTCGAATCCTTGGAAGACAAGACATACTCGAACACTTGAAGGGAAAGGTAGGTTTTTTTCAAAAAACTTGATCTTTTGCTTCAAATCTTGCATTTTAGTTCTTTTTTCTTTTTTTTTTCTAAGATTCAAGGAGAATAGGTTCAACTAACTATTAGATACATGCTTTGTATACATTTGCAAAGATTTAAACTCAAATCCACCGTTTTTCACCCAAAACCAAAAATGACTTCCTTAAGGGTCAGTATTGTGCTTATGTTCGGTCAGTACACAACATCATCCTAGTTGCTCTTATTCTTGAAAGACCCTTACAGACATGAGTTTGATCCACCCCAACATTCTTCATGGCAATAGAGTGACTCTGCATGTAAGAAATCTCATCTTTTATAACAATTTCAAAGTGTCGCACTTGTCTGGTTATACATTATTCACAATTCTTAGTGTATATGCATGTTATATGACATATATTGCTTGTTTATATTGTTTTTTGTGTCCAAAAGTGTATATCCATGTGTATTTTGATCATTTTCATGCGTTTCTGCACCGATCGATACGTCTCTAAAAATTGCCCCAACCGATACGATACCCGATACCGATACTTTAAACCTTGATATCTATAACTAACTAGTTAATGCTTCTCCCCACACATGCATTAATTACTTTTGACCCTTCTTTGGCTGAGACTTGGACTGGATTAATTAGGACTGCTCTAGAAAAAGGCCGTACCCAGTGCACAAGGCTCCCGCATTTAGCAGGGTCTGGGGAAGGTCAAATGTACGCAGCCTTACCCCTGTTTTCAGAGAGGTCGTTTCCAGGACTTGAACCAGTGACTAAGCGTTCAGCAAGTGAGCACTTGACCAACCCGCCAAGCACAACCTTCCCAGCTGTAGGACTGCTCTAGACTTATCTAAAATAATCTCCTAAACAGGAACAAGCTACAAGCTTATCCCAGCTTCCAAACGACTAGAAATTCCAGCATCCTTTATTTCTGATTTCTACTTCCGTAAGTTTTCAGCTGGGTAAGAATGTCTAATTCTCATCTTTCTATTTCGAGTTTTTATTTTCAGCAACATATTCCATTTGATTCCTGGTATTATGTTGTTATTATTTTAGTTTGGGTGAGAGAACGCTAACCAGTCTCGGGCCTAGACACAGAAACCTCTGTTGCCTGGAAATAACCACCTTGGCCCCATGAAAAGGCGGGAATCCCATGGGAGCAAGGTGGTCATTTCCAGGCGGCTGGGTGGTTTCTGTATTTAGGAGTGGGAGCCACACTAGGCGCACGACCGGTTAGCGTTCTTTCTCCCTTTTACTTTATATTGCCGGATTATCTGCAATTGTTATTCTTCTTGGATTGACTATTTGACTGTCCTATATCACAGCATCCAGCCGTTGGATTGCTTTGAGATTTCAGTACTTTATTCTATACTACAGAACTAGCCTTCAACCAGAATTTAGTGTCCATCTGACTTGCTGACCTGTTTTTATTGAATCTTGAATTTTTCCCTAGTTTGTGATACTGTTGTAATGTTGTCTTTGCGGGTATTTGACACCTAAGGTGACTCCAAACCAAATCATAAAGGGTGTGATCAAACCAAACTCTGTCGAAACCTGGAATTTTTCCAGGAAAACTCGAGAACTAGGTTTCAAGGCCAAGAAAGTGGTTTTTGGACCTGATTTTTTGTGTTGCCTATTTTTGACATTTTAAACCCAATCCATGAATTACTTTTATAAAAAGAACACTCAAAATGGTACTTGTAGTTTTGACCCAAGTTTGCTAGTGTATACTGTTTTTGAAAACGATATTGAACCAGGTTTGGCACTAAATTATGTCAAATATCATTAAGCATTTACTTAAGATATTATTCATAAATAAGCAAATACCCCCGTATTTGAATCCAATAAAAATAGTTAAAAAATCAAATTCCAAAAGGATAAAAAGTCAACCTCTCAATTCAAGAATAAAAAGCTGAATTTTTCGTTGTAGGGTTGATTTTCAATTTTCCAATGCTAGGGCTTTTGTCAAATCTAAGAATTTCGTAAATCTTATTGTGATAAAACATCACGAAAAACCAAAAGAGTAGCAAAATAATCTTTTATTTTAATGACTAAAAATTTATTTCCATTCAAAGTGATTTTAAACAACATTCTCACACACCAAATAAGGACCGGAATATAACTCCTTCAATATAAATCAGATTTAAGCAATCAGGTTGACTTTTATCCTTTTGGAATTTGATTTTTTAACAATTTTTATTGGATTCAAATAGGGGGGTATTTGCTTATTTATTAATAATATCTTAAGTAAATGGAATAACAATTATAAAATCTCCCCTGACCCCACCAAGTTAAGACTTGAAAAAATCCCACATCCCAATAATTTACATAAATAGACAAATGGAATATCTCATTTAAAAAGTAGCAACATTCAATGAATTCAAGGAAACTTACTGTAGCTTCCTGCAATGAAGAAAGAGAATTATTATCTAGAGCCAATTTGTGGTGATCAAGGTAAAGGTCTAGAAGGTTTGGTAAGTCATGTTGCACACAATGATGTATGACAAGTTTATGCAAAGCTTGAACAGTATCTCCATGAACTTCACCCGTATTTGAGAAACCAAGATCTGATAAACTATCAACAGACTCATTTCGTAAGGGAACTTTTGATTTGTTGATAATGAATCCTGCACGAGCCAGAAGTGGTATAATCTCTTCTGTGCCATCCCAGTATTCCTTAAAGAAAATAAATTTCTTGGCAAGCTCCTTCTCTATAAGCATTTTTAACCAGATGGAGCACATATTACTAGCTGGAAACCTGAAAATTTTTACATCTGGCACATTAATGCATACTGAATCCAATTCTTCAGCAGAATAGATATATTTCTCATAATCAGGTAAATCCCCATTGCATCGAAGGGTTGCAGCAGAATGTAAACCATCTAAGTTTACTTGGAGACTTCCTTTTGATAATAAATATGTAGGAATCATGTCAAGGAGCCTGGAGATCTCCTCCCAGTTGTTGTGACATATGTGATACTCAAGCTCTGATTCCCATAATACATGAACACCCGTTACAAAGGGCTGATCCAGCACTATCTGCAACCAAGATAAAATTAAAGTAGGAATTAAAAACCTTCTGTGTTTCCAAAGAAATAGACCATGCAAGAAAAATAGATAGAACATTAAGTCCTTGCTGTAACGTAACTTTAAAAGGCTGACATAGTACCAAAAAATTATACTTGAAATGTAAAATTTATTTTCGAAATTAGATCAACCATAATTGATTCTGAAGTTAAAACTACTACAACTTGAAAAGCTCTATTGATCATGATCATTCATGTTTTAGAACCAAGGATTCAATAACCGCTTTCTTTTTTTTTTTTTGGTGAATAAAAAATGTAATACCAAAGCCCAAGGGGAACGAGAAGGAGAAAAGGGGGAGGGGAATATACAACGAGGGAAAGGGGGGGGACCCCATACCCGACTAAGGGCAGGAATGGGAATGTAAGAGAGCACTATCTAAACCCCAGGATAAAACAATATGCCTGTTCCTTGGGGTATCCAAAAAAGCCTTATGAGGAACAAAAGGAAGCTTAAAGGAGACATCCCCAAAGATGGCTTTCCAAATCAAGTCAAAAGAGCAAGAGTTGGATGTCCATCTCCTGAGGTTCCTCCATCCAAATGTGGTAGAGGGTAGCGCCAAACACGAGCTTGCCAACAGTGTCGCACATAGTGCAGCTAGGGAAAGTCATGATAAGCCAGAGCCATTCTCAAGCGAAGGGAACGTGTCTTCTACTGCAAGGCCAGATAAACGAAAGGGCTTTGTTCCAGATGTTAGAGGTGAAAGGGCAAGCGAAAAAAAGGTGGTCAATGTCTTCGGTACCGTTCCAACAGAAAATACAAGAAGGGGGGACTGGGATTTTTCGGTGAGTAAGGAAAGTTTGGGTAGAGAGGCAAAGGGTAAGGGTTCTTCAGGCAAGGAAGCTGTGACGGGAGATGTGGCCTTTGAACCAGACTAGCTTGTGCCAAAGAACAGTGGGGGTTTGGGGCCTAACTAGGTTCCAGGCAGATCTAAAGCTAAAGAGGCCATTGGAGGAGGGGAGCCAGATAACCTTGTCCGCATAAGCCCTGGGGGGAGGGGGGGGAGGAGGGGGAGGGAATTCCAGATCAGGGATAGGGTGGTGGGGATGGGAGGGGGGGACCAAGAACCATTCGAGATGATGGAGGAAAGGGGAGCCAGCTTGGGAATGCCAGAGGAGTAAATTGCTCTCGGACCAAAGAAGTTATAGAGAATACCGATGGGGTGCCAGGGGTCAAGCCAGGGGGAGGTGGAGGACCCATCAACAATGGAAGAAGAAATGGCTCTAAGAGCTAGAGGGCGAAAGAGGAGGATCTTGCGCCAGACCCAAGAGGAATCAGCAAGAATGGAGACAGTCCAAATGAAGTCATTCTTGAGGAGGTGGGAGTAAACCTGCTGGACCCAAATGGAGTCGTGCTTAGAGGAAATTTTCCAAATAAGCTTCAGGATTCCCGCAGTGTTGGAGTCCCGGATCCGACGAATTCCAAGGCCTCCTTCGAATTTGGGGAGGCAGATTGATTTCCAGCTGACAGACTGGAGAAATCTAGAAGATTCCTTTCCTTTCCAAAGGAAGGCACAGAAGAGGGATTCCATAGCTTTGGTGGTGGCTTTAGGAAGGGCAAAGATGTCGCACCAATAGATGTAGCAAGATTGGAGAACTGATTTGATACATTCGAGCCTACCAGCATAGGATAGAAGTCTACCCTTCCAGAGTTGGAGATGCTTACGAATATTGTCAAGCATGGGGGTGCAATGGTGACTAGAGAGTCTAGCAGGGATAAGGGGAAGGCCTAGGTATTTCATTGGGAGGGAGCCCAGAGAAAAGCCAGTGAGGAGGAGGAGGTAGTCTCTGTCGGAGGTAGAGACACCAAAGAGGAAGAGTTTTGATTTAAGGAGGTTAATGCGGAGGCCAGAGAGACTCTCAAAGAGGTGAAGGGAGGACATGATAGCGGAGATGGAAGAGGGGGAAGCTTTGGAGAAGATCATAAGATCATCCGCAAAAGCCAGGTGGGTAAGATTGAGGTTCTTGCATTTAGGGAGCGGGGAGATAAGGTGAAGGTCGATTTTGGCTTGGATGCTTCTCAAAAGAACTTCCAGGGCCAAAGAGAAGAGAAAGGGGGAGAGAGGGCAACCCTGGCGAATTCCAACTTTGGAGTGGAAAAAACCAGCGGGGAAACCGTTGACGATAACCGAAAAGGAGGGGGAGGAGATACATGCCAGAATCCAATGGATGAAAGCGGGGGGAAAGCCCATCTCAGAGAGCACATTGCAGATGAAGTCCCATTTAAGGGAATCAAAAGCTTTGTGAAGGTCAATCTTCATGAGAGCAACGGGAGAGTGGGATTTTCGGTCAAAGCCACGCAAAATTTCAAAGCAGAGGATAATGTTATCCGTAATGCTTCTGCTAGCAATGAAGGCAGATTGGTTGGGGCTGACCAGGGAAGGGATGACAAGCTGGATTCTGTTAGCCAGGATCTTGGCAATGAACTTATAAAGGAGATTGCAGAGAGAAATAGGTCTGGCATCAGAGAGAGAGAGCTCCATTTTTTTTAGGGATGAGGCAAAGAAAAGTTTGATTGACCTGGGCAAGCTGACTGGGGTTAAAGAAGAAGCTACGGATGGCCTTGATGAGGTCATCCTTGATAGAGTCCCAACAGCTAAGAAAGAATCCTATGCTGAAACCATCAGGGCAGGGGGCCTTGTTTGATTTTTGGGACAAGATAGCCTTGGTAATCTCCTCATCCGAAGGGATAGAAAGGAGGGAGCTAGCTAGGGAGGAGGGGACAAATTTGTTGATGAGGCCAGGAGGGAAGGGAGGGGGAGGGGGGAGAAGGGGGTTGAATAGGGAGGAGGAGAAGGAAGTGGCCTCGGTCTTAATGTCATGGACAGAGGAAAGAGGGGATCCATCCCTACCAATGAGCAGAGTAATGGAGTTATAGCTTAACCTGGCTTTAAGAGATCGACGAAAGAAAACCGAGTTAGAGTCACCCAGCTCCAGCCATGTAATCCGCGATTTCTGGCGGAGAAAGCTTTCATCTAAGGAGGAAAGGGAGGAGAGCTCATCAGAAAGCTTTCTCTCATCCTCAACCAGTAAAAGGTTGAGGGGATCTGACTGGATGCCGGTTTGCACGGAGGCAAGGTCCGAACGGCAGGAGGAGAGACGGTAAGGAATATTGCCAAAGGTGGCCGTGTTCCAGATTTTGAGGCTGGATTTGGTGATACGAAGCTTCTTGGCGAAAGCAATGAGAGGGAGGGAGGGGCAATGGATTGGGGAGCCCCAAGCTTTAAGAATGGTAGGGAGGTAAAGATGATGAGAGGTCCACATGTCGAAGAACTTGAAAGGTTTGGGACCAAAGGACGAATAAGGTTGGATGAGGAGGTGGCAAGGGTTGTAATTAGAAAGGCATAGGAGAAGGAAGTTAGCATGAGAGTGGGGAAGGAGGAAAGCCAAGCTTCATTGATGAGGAAACGATCCAGTTTGCGGCCAATACGGTCGTTGCCCCCCTACGATTCTGCCAGGTGAGGGGGTACCAGACCAGCGAAGAACATCAATACCAATGTCCTCAATACAGTCATTGAAGGCCTTGACGGACTGGAAGTCAAGGGGGCGGCCTCCAATTTATTCAGATTGGAATCTAACAACATTGAAATCTCCCCCCCACCCCCCAAGGAAGAGAACCAATCCCATCCTTGATGAGAGCCAACTCATCCCCAAGGGAGGCGCGGTCAGCGACCCGGTTAAAGGCATAGACAATCGTGATGTAGAAGGAATGGGGGGAGTTAGGAAGAGAGAGGAGGATATGAATAAGCTGAGAGGAGTAAGAGATGGAGATCTTAATTTTGGAAGGGTCCCAAAGGATCCAAATACGGCCATTTGTAGAATGGTTGTAGTTGGAGATGAAGGACCAAGAAGGGGCAATGGATGCCGCAATGCGAGAAGCATTCTCGAGCAACACGGGTTTCAAGGAGAGCACAGAAGGATGAATGAGAAGATTTGATGAGGTCTCTGATGTCTTGGTGCTTGGCCAGGGAGTTAAGACCCCTGACATTCCAAAAAAAGCCGGCAGACATAGCAACTAAAGGGGGGGCATCGAAGTTCTAGGGGGAACACTCTTGTACCTCCTACGAAAGTAAGCTAGGGTAGGGCGATGGCGGGCAATAACGGTAGCTGCAAGGGAGCTATCCAAACCACAAGGGGGAGCCAAGGGGAGGGGGAGGGGGGAGGGGTGAGGAAAACCCGAAGCAAAGGAGGGGGGAAGGGATGGGGGGAGGGGGCACTCAGCGGATAAGAGAAGAGGGGAGAAGGGGTTAGAGCAAAGGAGGGGGGTAAGGGAGGGGGAGGTGGAGCTGCGGATAGGAGTAGAGGGCCGGGAAGGGGGGCGGGTAGATTGGTGAGTGGTACAGGTTATGCCAGTGGATATGGAGATGGGTGAGGAGGGTCTGGAATCGGGTCGGGTAGAAGGGTAAGAGGGATGACTTAAAGTATGGACGGGATATAAGTGAGGAGGCGGGGGTAGAATGGGAAGGTTGTAGGAAAAATAAGATGGGATCTGGTTCAAGGAGGTTGTTTTGGTTGGGGGTTGAACCGGGTGGTTCGAGGTGGGGGTTTATTATGGGAATGCAGGGGCAAAGTGGGGAAAAGGTTGGAAGAGGGGCCAAGGGGTAGGTAGAAGGGGGGGAGGACAGAATTGGAATTAGACAAAAGGGGTTTAACAGGGGGGGAAAGGACGAAAAGTAGTCGTTTAAGTTACCTCGCAGAAGAGCCAGACACCCATCGAGAGAGGTACTTCTAAGGGAGTGAACCCTGGATTGATCTGCAGCAGTGGAGGTCAGTGGTGGGAGGGCTCCAGACTTCGAAGTGTCCCTGGCAGGAGAGGAGCCTACAAGGGAATCAGGTGCCAAACTAGTGAAAACGCCTTTGTCCAAGCTGTTCTGCATGGTGCTCTGGTCGATAGTAGAAGAGCCCTTTGTCGCAAGAGTCTCAGGCAAACCAATGGTAGCATTCACGATCATCGAAGCCGGAGAAGCCAGCATAGGTGGACCAAGGATTGAGGCATCAACGTGGATCGCAGACCACAGCGAAATATTAGATGAAGCCAGCGAAGGTGCAAGCACAAGAACCGAGGGGGTTTCCCTGCGAGACGGAGAAGCAGATATAGGGTAGCCGCGGCGACGTCGTCTGCAACGGCAAAGCCTTTCTCTTCCCTTGCTAGGAGATTTGTAGAAACTCGAGGGCAGAGTAGGAGCAATGAAGCTCGCGGAGCCTGGGTGAAAAACAGCAGAGGAGGAGACAGGAACTGACATGTCGAGTAACTTGCCAGGAGGAGGCGAATGGTTGAGGACGATGGCATCTTGGGCACGAGTAGTTGGGAGATCTTCAGTGGCAGCAACGGAAACTTGAACTTGAGAGGACAGGCCATCTACAGCAGAGTCGACTGGATCTTTGCCAGAGCAGCTGCGAGAGTGATGCCCAAAGACCTTGCAGTGGATGCAATGGGGAGGGATCCAATCGAACTTGACGGGCTGTTCGAAGCTGAATCCATCTTCTTCGACGATGGTGACGAAGGAGGGCGGTGGCCGATCAGCTGAGACGTCAATGCAGATTATAGCAAAAGAGAGACGATCCATTTTGAGGGTGCGAGCGTCGGAGTAGAGATGAAAGCCCAAGACTCTACCAATTCTGCTTAGGCAATCTTGGCTCCAGCAGTGAAAAGGGAGACCTGGCAGGGCTATCCACAAGGGAATGGAGCTGAAGTCGACCTTATGGAGCTGGATGTAAGGATCCCACTGGCGGAGGAAGATAGGTTTGGAGCCCACAAGCCAAGGAGCCCCCTCCAGAGCTCTGGCCTTGGTATCATCGGAGAAGAACTTGAACACGAAGACACCACTGTCGAGGAGGAAGATGTCTAACGAGCCATGAGCTTTCCATTGCTTGGTGAGGGAAGCTTTGACAGTGTTGAACGAGGATCTTGAACCAAGGAAGTGACCCACAAGGCACGCTTTCCATTTGTTGATTTCTGGAGAGAGGAGATTGCTGGGGTAAAGAGCGAAGGAGGCACCATCTTCAGAAGCAGGTTTGACATAATGGAGGGGGAGAACAGAGGGGGAGGGGGAGGTGGGAAGAGAGAACAGAGACGACCAAGGTTTAGGCCCAGATGTGGGGGGAGGTTGTAAGGTTGCAGTGGGTAAGGTGGGGGAAGAGGTGCCGGAGGTGGTGGTGGCGGTGGGAGAGATGGTGATGGGAGGCCTAGAGGAGGAGGGGAGGGTGGTGGGGGAGGTGGAGGTGGAGGGGGAAGGTGACCGAGGGGGCTGGGGAGAGGCGGAGAGCTCATGTTTTCCCGTGGGTAAGGTGGGGGGAGCTCATGTTTTTCTCCATTCCACCCCTACCAAGAACCGCTTTCACCAATTCAATCTGTAGGAGACATGTATTCTTTTTCTGATTTTCACGAGACACTGTTAAGGACTCATCCACTGTAAAAGTTAACATAAGACAAGTTTTTCAACAGCAAAAAGGCTATGAAAAACAACTATTAAGTGCATACAGCAATCCTGTTATCACAGGTGCAGCAACCCCGTTATCGCAGGTGGTCATTTCTGCTCAGCCATCAATCCCAAATTGGCATTTAAGGAAGTTGAAATTACAAGATTTTACATAATGTAAAGAAAATATATGAGAAGAGACTTACACGATCAATGGTTCTCTGATCCCAGGCATCAGACCAGACAGCGGCAGCGGCCCAGTATCCAGCATCAGTATTTTCTTCCTCAAATACCAAGGAATCAGATGTCTTATCAATATTTGTCCAGGAACCTATCACTACTCCGTCAATCTCCCCACACTCAATGATATAGTTGTTGAATGAATTAGAAGATGTCAACTGCAACTTATTTCCCTCTGGAGAAGTTGGACTGTCTTTCTGCCGGCCAATACAGGTTCTCCAGAAACTACTATTTGGGTACAGCCTCTGTTAAAAGAAGACCTTTTATTATTTCAATGAACACATACAATTGAGTAGACAAAGACAAGTAATAAGTAGAAGAAAGAACCATGAAATCCACAGAAGTTACACGATGTGAACCTCTATAAGTGCAAATCTTTCCAACATCTTCCACTCATACGGTCCCAAGTATCCATGTCTTTTCATCTCCTCTGCAACTTGCACACGAAGAGATCTCCTTACTGTACCATATAACAGTTGCCTGAGGCTGATTTCAATGTCCTCTCCAAGTCTTTGCAACGTTGCTACAGCGAGTCCAGTTTCCCCCTATTCATTGCATATTATCAGTCCAGAACTAAAATTAGACCCAATATCAAGTAAAGAATATGATACCTTTAAGAACAGGTCATAAGAAATAGCTCTCCCAACTCTACGGATTTCAGCAAAAGTATCATGAGCCTCTTTGTCAGTGTCCAGAACTCTTGATCGCTGAAGGTGTACTTGAAGAACTGCTAGAGGGAGACGGCCAGATTGCAGAGCATCCCTGACCACAGTTTTCAAGTCCAGGTTTTCTACTTCCCAACGAGCAATCATATCCTTGGGATTTTCCAAGGGAAGCATTCTCTTCTGTTGAAATCCAGCTTGTGACACAACAACAGATAAATCATCCAGATTACTAGAATCTACTTGCATTGAGGAATCCAAGGATTCCATGGGTATCAAAGCAAGCTTTTCAGCAGTATCCAAGGTAAAATCAGATGGAGGAACAGTCAATTCACTTTGCTTCAGAACCTCTGATGGAACAGCATCTACCGCAATAATTGGAAGACGAGAGTCATCGTGAGTTAAATCTGTATCCTCCAGACGAGATGCTTCCCCACGAGCTAACTGCAACAGAAAGAACACATTTAATCACTTTTGTTCTAAAGAAAACTCCAAAGAGTACTCTATTATCAGGATTAGAGAAATCATTTAACACCATACCAGTCCTTGACCTGGTCTTCTGCACCGCACACTTAGTCGAGACCACAGATTTCGAATAATCTTTAGTAAGTGAGCCATCTCATGAAGCCTTCTTGAAGTCCCCATGTCAATTATTTCTTTATGTGGTAAAATTGGCCAGAAAACTCCAATGCTGGGATCCTTAATGCCCTGAAAAATAAGGGTCTCTTTCTTATTCTGTGCTAACCCATATTTCCGGAGCATTTTGGTTGCAAAGCAGGTGGCCAATGCCAAAAGCCTGGAAAGATAATCAAAGCATGAAAAAATATGAAATTAAAGAACATAGAAAGCATGCCAAAAATTGAATTGAAGACCCTTCAATTGTGAGAATTCTAGAAATATATTGTACTAAACAATCATGAAAACCCATAATCTAGGGAGTCAAAGTGTCATGTTTTAATCATGGGAGAACAACTGAACCATTGCACAAGCTTACGAGGGAGGACAACAATGGATGTCCTTGACCCACAGAATTAGGGAATGAAGCACAAGTGCACAACATTCTGGTGAAGCTTATTGTTAAAGTGTGTCGACTTGGAGGTGTCCATGGAGGTCCAGCAACCTTGTAGCGTAGTAGGATCATGACAAAGTTAGCTTGGTTTATCTGTATCTTTATTGTTTACCTTCTATCCTATTGTAATTAGACTTAGGCTTAGCTAAGTAGAGTTTTATTTTAATTCTAGATTGTAATAGGTCTTTATTCCAGCATATAAAACTAAGAGTGTGGCTGGGCACACAGCTTTTCTCCATCTCAATCTCCTCAATCTTCTTCCTCTCAGTTCTGTTTCTGGTTATCTAGTTCTAATTCAGTCACACGATATCAGAGCTCTTTAATCATTATTAGCATCTTCTCCACCAGGGTTTTGATTGGTTGTCAATAATCTCTTCTCCTCAGGTGTGCAGCCCAAGGATCGAGGTCTCAGTATCTCGGCTGGTTTTGGTCAGCCTAAAAACCGAGTTGTCTCGGTAACTCGCTGAGATCTCAGCCGAGTTAATGTTTTTTTTTCCAACTTTCGGCCCTTTGTTTTGGGAGACATATGACCTAATTAGGTCATGAAACTTGCAAGACAGCCTATTTTAGGTATGTTAGGTTGTAAGCCTGTTGACAACTCTATGGATGTAAATCTAAACTTGGGGTGTGTGATCGCAAAGACTTTGGATAAACATCAATATAGAAGACTGGTTGGGAAACTTATTTATCTGACTCTCACTCATCCGGATATTTCCTTTGTTGTTGGAGTCATCAATCAACAACCAACAACATCATAGCCTTATCCCAACTTAATGGGGTCGGCTACACAGATCCTAAAAGAGTCAGCAAAATAATAATAAAGAAGTAAAAGGGGGGTGGCATACAACATCAACACAAACTCTAGGGCATCGTCCCTGCTTAGCTAAGTGTTGCTACTGCCCACCATTCCACTCTAGGTCTCGAAATGGAGTGTAATACAACCGTGGTACTAAATCTCGTTTCGTTTCGGTGTTTCGGTCTGACCGAAATTTCCGAGATACCGAAATTTCGTCGAAATATGGTATTTTTCTGTGGGTGTAAAATGCCAAAATGACCGAGATTTCCGAAATTTCCGAAACAAGATGATCGAAATTTCCGAAATATTCGAAATACTGCACGTGGCTTGTTCAATATCTCGTGATATATCGTGAGTCCACGATATTTCGTCGATATCTCACGAGATATCGTCAAAATATGGTATTTTTCCATTTCGGATTGGTATCGTATCTCGGACAGCTCGAGATATACGAAATTTGGCGAAATATTGCCGAAATTTCGCGAGATTTTGAACTATGAATACAACAACAGCAACACATCATCATGGTCCATCTAAATGGGGTAGACCACAAGGATCTTTGCTCTCCAATCAGCTCTATTTGAGGTCATACAAGGAACAAAGCCTAAGCTAAGCATGTCCTTCTTCAACACTTCTCCTATGGTTATCTTAGGCCTGCCCCTGGTTCTTTTGGTTCCCTCAATCAAGATCATGGTACTAAATCTCGTTTCGTTTCGGTGTTTCGGTCTGACCGAAATTTCGTCGAAATATGGTATTTTTCTGTAGGTGTAAAATGCCAAAATGACCGAGATTTCCGAAATTTTCGAAACGAGATTACCGAAATTATCGAGATTTTCGAAATTTCCGAAACGAGATGACCGAAATTTTCGAAATATTGCACGTGACTTTTTCAATATCTCGCGATATATCGTGAGTCTATGATATTTCGTCGATATCTCACGAGATATCGTCGAAATATGGTATTTTTCCATTTCGGATTGGTATCGTATCTCGGACAGCTCGAGATATACGAAATTTCGCGAGATTTTGAACTATGATCAAGATCAGGTCACTCCTCCGAACTAGGGCATCTGGAGGCCTCCGTTGAACATGGCCATACCACCTCAAACGACTCCCTCTAAGTTTATCATGTATCAGATCTACTCCCAACCCAGCTCTAATATGGTCATTCCTCATTTTATGCTTCCTAGTTTTCCCACTCATCCATCTCAACATCCTCATATCTGCAACAACAACAACAACAAAAAAAAAAAAAAAAGAGCTACCCAGTGCACAAGGCTCCTGCTACTGCAGGGTCTGGGAGGGGCAAATGTACGCAGCCTTACCCCCAGTTTCGCAGGAGAGGTTGTTCCCAAGTTTAGAACCCACAACCAATAGGTTGCAACACCAAGTTTATTTATATGGCACTTCTTCACTGCCCACCATTCTGCCACGTACATCATAGCTGGTCTAATGATAGTTCTATAAAACTTTCCTTTAAGCTTTAAAGGGATACGTCGATCATACAGACCTTCGGTCGCACCTTTCCACTTCATCCACCCTGTTTTAATCCTTTGGGCAACATCGTCATCTACGTCGCCCTCCTTGTTTAGGATTGATCCCAGATATCTAAAGTGGTCACTTTGCGGGATCTCCCTCTCATCAATATTCACCACCTCATTATCCATCCCAGCGCAGCTAAAGTTACACACCATATATTCGGTCTTAGTTCTACTTGTCTTCAGACCTTTTGATTCCAAGATAGTTCTCCATAGCTCCACTTTGCGTTAATCCCTGCTTTTGTCTCATCTAACAAAACAATATCATCTACAAAGATCATACACAATGGGACCTCATCTTGTATGTCTCTAATTAAGTCATCCATGATAAAACATTGCTAAAAACCAAAAGTGCGGTAAAATATTCATTTGTTTTGATATCTAAAAAAATATTTTCATTCAGAGCGATTTTGATAGCATTCGCTCACAGCAAATAAGGTTTGACCGGAACATGATTCCATCAATATAAATCAGATTTAAGCAATCTTGGAATTGTTGGAAAGCTGGTTTTGTGCTCTACCTACTATAAAAGGTCTCATGTAAAAGTAAAATCATTTGATCAGTCAAATTTCTTAAAGAACAAAAACATTTCTCTAAATCGAGAGTAGGTTAATTACTTATTGATAACATCATATCTTCTAAGAACAGCATAAACCAAATGTGAGAATAGGTATACCTGAAAATGACCAATTCCAAGAACATATAAACCAAATGTGAGTTTTGATTTTTCACAAATATAACTGATATCATAGTTGTCATGGCAGTTAGGTGACCCAAGGCGTTGGAGAGGGTAAAAAATCAAGGTGACACCAACCAGGCGATCCAGTCGACCAAAGCGCCTGGACACCTAGGCGACACCTCGACAACTATGACTGATATATTGAAAAAATAATACTAGAATGCGATTTAGGCTGCCTAAGTGCCTAAGCGCTTAGAGAGGACCTCAAACGCCTTGGATCGCCTAGCGCCTTGACAACTATGCTTTCCTCTGAAATCCCAACACTTGATCTAAGAGCAAGATCCCAAGCTGAATTCACCACATTACGACACCCTGCAGCTGCAAATCCAGTAACCCAAGAACCCATAGAGAGAGAGAAAGCTCAAAATCAGAAGAAGAAAATCGATTCAAGTATTCAACATCAGGGGCCAGTAGAGTTGCATCGAAGCCTAACTCAGGCGAGGGCCCCACTGCAATAGGCGGCGGAGCAGCAGATTGATCTTCGGCCGCCCTGCCGAGTCAATAGAGTTACAAAAGAAGAGAGACTGGAACCCATGGTTTCTCCTCCATCAAACTCAAGCGCACAAGCTTTCAATCATGTCACAAAATCTCTATTCTCAATCCATCCTTCGCCTTCCCCTTCAAGTTGAAATACGCTCTACAGAGTGACCAATTTAACCGCTTGTTCGGAATGGTGGCCGTTCTTCTGCTTGTTAGGCTTTGGATTTATCATGCAGTCGTGGCGTGGGTTAATTTTCTTCCACGAAGAACCAGAGAGATGGAGTTCTATCTTCAAAGATGAGGAGATACATGGGCATGGAGTCTCCCTTCTTCCGATAGAGATCAGGGTTCTTTCCTTTAAATGAGTCGAGCAAGTCGTCAGTGCGCCCAATGTTCGTGAGGACATCGGTTGTGGTGGGGTTCTCATGGAGCAGGACGAGATGTGGAGATCCAGAGGCGTTGCTCTCACTGGAGAGACTGAACAGAAGGTGGTAAGATCAGCCATATGTATGTCTTCATCAGATGTTAAGCCGCACTCGATAATAGCAAGAGATATATATGGAAGACATGTTATGTTGCAACCACTGGTACCTGAAGAGCTTCCCAAGGTAGCAGGAAAGAATCCAATCCCAAATGGAGAAAAAATCGCCGGAAGAAGGTGACCGGGTGGACGATGTTCCATTGCAGGTCCAGGTGAAAGATCTTGCAATGATGATGAATTTCTTTCTGATGGCCTCAGTTCCCTTTTGGCCATGGAAGCTCAAGCTCTAATGTAGATCACAAGTCCATATGTACCCGCAGGAACAAGCCCCAAAACCAGCCCAGCAAGGTTGTGGACTCGATTGCTGTGAGAGGCAGCCTGGTCTGATGATGTGGCAAGTTTTTGTTGGTTTGATGGAGCATCACCTAAGGCAGCCCCAGCCCAGAGAGAATCATGAAGAAGATAAGAGACCAAGATAGGGAAAAAAATTTACCCGAGTTACTGTTCACGTGAACAGTGATTTAGGGGCAGATATGGACAAGTTGATGGAGATTAAATGCAACTTTGAAGACTTCTAGAAGACTTTCTAATTTATTTAGTTTCTATTTTAGTGTCCTAAAAGAAGGCTGACATATAAAGCCTTAGTAGTTTCTAATTCTAGTTAGTTTCTATTTTCAATAAGCCATGGTCACTGATTGCCAGGTTTAGTAGTTTTTATTTCCTAGTTTCTATTTTAGGAAGTTTCTATTTTCTACCTTTTATTTTGTAAGTTTGCCTAAGCTATTAATAGGCCCCTATTGTAAGGAAGGAACAGATTTGGAGAAAAGCATTTTCAGGCCTTGTTGCCATCGGTTATGGGAGATTCCATGTTTCAACAGCTAGGATAGTTGTGGGTGAGAGACCCAGGCTGAGAGAGCCATCCCCCTACCCCACCCTCCTCTTCTTTATCTTCTTCTCCTTTCTTCTTACCTTTTATGTTCTCCATTCATCTATAATAGAAAACAACAATTAAAAAAAAGAGAGTTTAGTTATTTAATTTGTTCCTCATCGTGTTGATCCTGGCTGCAATTGATCTCCCACTGGTTTCCCTGGTTCGAGCTTGACTTCGCATTAAGCTCGCTCCCTTCATATCTGCTTTTTTATTTCGTTTCTTCTCGTACAAGAAATTGAAGGTCGCAACTCGCGAGTCATCTGTAAAATTTTCCGGGCTAATTTGGGGAGAAATTTTCCAGAGCCTTTTCCGGAAAAGAGGAGTCTCATGTAAAATTTTACCGCAGGAATATTTTCCAAATAACAAAACAAACGGTGAAATTCTAATTTCACAGTAAAATTTGTTTTACCGACTATTTTACGCTGAAACAAACAGAGCCTTCTGGAAATTCTTCTGATGTGGGAGCATCTGCTTCAACTTCGAGGAGTTGTACCAGTTTCTATATACTAATAGTTCCAGAGGTTCAAAGTTCTATTATTTGAAAACTGGATCTTGTTTGAATCTCAGAACTGTGGCAGAAAAGGATTTTCAGTCATATATTTGTTGTCAAGTCAAAAAGGCAAAATATTTGTATTCTGAGAAAAGGTTAATCGAGAAGATCTAGAGAAAGGAGGCCAATTTGTAGTGCATCAACCTCAGGGACATGATTGTTAAAAAGTTTGAGGGTATCATTTGGAATTTTTAGAAAAGGGACAAGTTTTTCTGCCCTCTATTTTTAAGTCAGGTGTATTTTATTAATTAGTGTAGAAACTGAGGATGAATGGTTTTAGTTTAGGCGAAAATGCTTTTCAAAACAGTTCCTCTTATATATTTCTACTTGGGATCAATGAATTGCACTTTTAAGTTTTCTAAGAATTTTTCTTTGTTTTTCATCAGTATTGCTTCTGTTAATAAGGTTGTTACTACTGTTATTGTTCTGTTGCATGTTTGGAAGGCTCTTCCATCCCTAGCCACTAAACAATGAGTGTTTCAACTTTCAATCATTTTTATTGGACTTCATTGGTGCAGTATTCCACTGGGAAACACTAATCCAGCTAAGGAGACCAGAATCATTGGCTTTCAGGTGTGTGTAACTGGTTTCTTTTGAAGTTAAATGTTCAGAATTTCACCGCAATAACCAAAATATTTCAGTTTTGTAAGAAACTGAAATGAAGTGACCGTCAACATATAAAGTGCAATTTTCGAAATTTTGCCCAAACATTTCAGTTTTGGCAGGGGGTGAAATGGTAAAAAAAAAACAATTTCAGACCTTGCTGAAGGTACATCCATTGGAGGCATTGAAACAGGGTCCTAGTCTCTACTTCTTGTCCTGTCTATGATGATACCTAGAAAGCATATCAAGGATTTGTTGTTTGGGCTGAAATTTTGAGATTAACTGATCTATAAGTCTACTATCCAACTCTAAAATTTCATGACTTCTGAATGCTTGGTTGATTTATGGAAAATTTCTAAAGTTGGCTGATTTTCACAACACTAAATTGCATCAGGTCAACAGGACCGCCTAGACATATTGGCTTGGGCGTGGGTTTGGGCTCAAATATGGTAGACTGAAGCATTTATGATGGGGCCACCACCATATCCTAAAGTTTCAGATACGATGGACATCCTTTTTATCCATATTTTACTTAGCCAATGTTTACTGGATGGTACAATGAGAGGACTTAGAATTTCAAACAATTTCGCTGATTTAAGGGTCAAATCTCCTTAATTTTTAAAATTTCAGTTCATCTTCAAATGTATTCTTGCACTGCAAAAAATTTCATGCGATTCCACTATGTATTGAAGCCCTTGTTCAATTTGACTAAAGTTTACATAGTTCTGGATTTTTTGGATTGCCGAACCTTGCAAGTTATTGCCATATGTGTTACTTAACAACAGAAGCAGCTATATTTGGCTCTAAAACCTTCAGGGTTAGGGCCTGTTTGGTCTAATCCTGTATCTTTCTAAAATTCTAGCACAAAATGTATGTGTTTCATATGAGAAGTATTGAAAGCCCTGTACTACCACATGAATCTATAATTGCTTCTCGAAACAAACCCCCCCCCCAACACACAAAAAAAAAATGGAGGCTATTTTCAAGCACGGCATACACTGAATGCATCAAAAGCTTTTCTAATTTCTACATATATTTTTTTTATCGTGTGCACCATCTCCCTTCAAGAAATGTTTTTTTCTCCTCTTCTATAGTTAACATTAATGTGTTCTTTCTTCATAAGGGATCCTAAAGAAATAAAAAATAAAGATTAAGAGAAGTGGAAAAACTCCATATGGAAGTGTTACCTTGATGCAAAAGCAACCTCACTATCGCTACCAACTTTGCAGATTTGATAAACAGCAGTGAAAACCAACCTCAAGACACCTTCTTCTGCCAGATTAAGATCCACAAGCATTTCCAAAGATCTGTTTCATCAAAGAGAAATCAGCATAAATCAACTTCTATCATCATCAAGATTAGAGTATTATAAGTTTATAACCCAGCCAAACATTTCCTACTTAACCCATTAAGTCAATCAGTTGGTATAAGATGCTGGAAACAAAATGTGAAACAGCATGGCCCACAAGACTTCTATAAGCATATAGCAAAGAACATTGGAGGTGGTAAAGCATAGCATTAGGGATGTCAACTGCATACCAAAGGGCATGGACAAACAAGATAATTGTTCCTCTACTTTCGACGGGTTATGTTGCAACTGTGCATGCCAGATAAAGGTTTTCTAAGGATCATGTTGTTGGACTTCCATTTAATCGGAAACAGGAAGGAGAATCTATTACACAGAAAGAGAAAACAGAAGGAATACAAACAGTACTCCAAGAAAGGAGACACCTTGCCAAAAGAACTAAAAGAGGCATCCCTCCCTGCCAACTAAAAATTAAAAAAAAAAGGCCTTACGCACCCAGATAACAAAAATAAAAATAAAAATTAGACAAGCCGAGGAAAACGGAGAAAGACAAGCCTCACAAACAGCAATAAAGACTCCAAATCCCCCAGTAGATATCAAACTCAGAGCAATAGACGGAAAAAAATTCATATCCTACTCTTCACTCTACATTGAAATAGTACTTGCTCCCCCCCCCCCCCCACCAATTACGCTTCTTGCTTTACAAATCCCCTCCCCACTTCCAGTCCAATAAATATTCTCCCCCTTATACTCAATTCAATTGTGAGTTAGCCAAATGTCAAACCAATCTTTTATACACACCTCGATAGTACTAAAGAGCTACATCTGAAAAAGCCTATTCTTATCCGGAGACAAGGCTAGATTTTAACCACGTGGAGGATATGTGCCAAACTTAAGGCCCCACCTCAATTGCATGGCCCCATAACAACTCTTCCCTTTGTATCTGCAGTACTCCACATATTGACATTTTAGGTAAACATTAGACAAAAAAGCGAGCTTCAATTTTTATTTTTTTTTTAATGTGCCAAAAGTCCTTTCAAACTAAACTTTGACATATGTTGACATATGAATAGGAATCGGTGAATCCTACCTCTGCATGTTTTCTGGTTCTACAAAAGTTATGATAACCGTTTACCCAAGCTTGACAAAACTGCGAGTCCAGTAAACCATGGTTCTGAAGACTGGCCAATACAAATAAAAGTTGCCCCTTTTGGATCTTTATCAGCTGGGACCAATCCCATCTATCACTATCAGCCTATCCACCAACAATACCAGGAATTTACTCATTGAATCGATCAAAACCGATCAGGATTGGTATAGCCTGGGAAAAATATAGATCCTGACTGCAATATTTAAATCCTTACTGCCTACATCATTCCAGTACAAGCACATGGGCTGGTTTCTACTTTGTTTTGCCTTGCTGCATTTGTCTTTCTCTTGGAGGAGAATGGTCATGTGCACCGTAGGGAAAAATTTTGTGGTTCACTGGTTCTGCTTTGTAACTTTGTTCCCTATTCTTTTGTTATCCTCTTCATTCGTCTCTTTTAATAAATTCACTTTTTCAGCTGATCAGAATAGAAAGAAAAAACAACTGCAGTTGTTCCTAAAATGAATTCAAATCAACTTACAACAAAATAAAGAGTACGTAAAACTAACCCATGCCCTATCCATTAGGAAAAAGATCCTGTCAATCCGGGCAGCGTGCAGCACTTGTGCAGCGCCTGGGATTGAACAGGCGTTTTTACCGCCTTGCCCCCTGCCCAATGCCCTGCCCAAGCAGGGGTAAGGCGGTCAAAGCGCCTGCTCAATCCCAGGCGCTGCACAAGTGCTGCACGCTGCCTGGATTGACAGGATCTTTTCCTATCCATTACTAACAAATTAGTGCTAAATAATTAAATCTGATTCAATACCATGTGCACTACACTAGTGTGCTACTCTCCTCTCCAGTGAACCAGTTCCATCTCCCAATACATGATCAATTGCACAAAATAGACGTAGGATAACCTGATACATTGGAAAAACAATGTACTTTTCTCCTATGGAGGCACATACCTCCATGAGTCTGAGAAGAAGTGTTAAAAGAAAGTTTTTGAATGTTATGAGCAAGAACTGTTAGCCAAATAGCATATATGAGAGCAGACAGTCATTTTCTATGATGTAGTATTTACTCATGTTAAGCATTTTAAGGCACAAACGACCTAATAAATCTCACATGACCCAATAACAAGAGGCAAACATGTTAAACAGAATCTTACTGCTCTATCTCATCAGATTTCAAGAAATCCAATGCCAATTGCAGGCGACGCATTCGAGCAATTCTCAAATCCCATCCTGAAACAATATAAGCAATTCATACATCACCAGTAAACAATGTGTTTCAATAATACCCAAGCATGAAATAAATTTACAAAGATGCCAAAAATGTTCTTCACATACAAAATATGGCAGAAAAGTTAGCATCACAGCAAGACCATCTCATCATTGAAGAAAGCCACTAAACTAAAGCTGTATTAACATCAAATTCACGTCCAACCATGAAAATATTTTACTCTAGCATTTATTACTCAAGGCATAACCAAACGAATGTCAAACTCAGTCAACATTAACCCCATTGAATTAATCAGGAAAATGTAAGCCCACTACAAAAACCTTTTGTAAGGATAACATGCAAAGAGATTTATTAGAAAGGAAGATCCAAGCAACATGAAGGCCCAAACAGTACAAAGAGGAAGTCTAGAACAAAGAATCTCAAAAGAAAGGGGGGGAGTGCTCTATGATCATATTACAGAGGGGGTATTGTCCAACACATGAGACTTCCCCACCAATGCTATCTAGGAGATAGCACATCTAAAAAGCTGTTGTCTAATCGCATTTTCCATTCAATAAAAAAGGGCCATAACTAGGTGCAAGTCTTGCTTTCGCAGGATCCCAGGAGGATGGACAGGGCTCGTTCAGAACCATCGACATTTTCTGCATGAAGTTGGCTCTTCTCAAACTCAAATCTTCATGCTCACAGCTCGAGCTTTTGCCGTTGCACAAACAATCTCGGTGGAGGGGGGATTAGGTCTTTCTCATTCAATGCATCTGTATTAAGAAAGTCACAGCAGATGAGGAATTTCAGGACTAACACGGAAGAGGAAAATAGGCTTCAGGGAGTGGAGTATGTCTTTTCATTCAATACAACGAATTTCAAGACTACACAGAAGAGGAACTTAGGTCTCTGCCTCTGATCGGGTTTGAAAAAAACTTTTCAAGTCAGTCCCATTTATGTCCATGATTGAAGAAAACAAAGGAAAGAAAAAAGAACAATATTTATAGGAAGCCAATTTTTAAGGTTTTCATTGGGGGGTGGGGAGATCAATCACAGTGAAGGTTATCATGTTTCAATTTCGATCATGAATCATGATTTTAGCCATTGACTGAAAACGAAAATGTTTTGGTGATCTTAGCCAAAACCATTGTACTTACATGGCTTGAATCTGTTCTACAGAAATAACTTAAGTTATTCTGATACTACTAATTTAAATGCAAATAAAAGGACAACATGACCCAAAGAGAAAGGGAGAAAAGCATGGTTTCTCCAATTAAGTGATGATTCCAGGTTGCACATTCACTCCATGTTGCACGAGGGTATATCCAGCTGCTCCAAACCAACAGATAGTGATGTCTGATGCAAATCAACTGACATTGCAAAATATTATGAAATTAGTTATCTTGTACCCAACTGCTTTCTTAACTGAGGTTTCTTATTTGTAAGACTCTTTTGGGGTTTAAGTAATTCTTATCAGGAAAACTGCTATGCATTCGTATTTTGTGAGTGAACTCATACTTGGGGTTTTCTAGAACTAGAAATATGGCATTATGCCCAGTTATTCAGTCCTCCCATTTGGGCCATAGGGAGGTCCAAACACCATAAGGTATTATGATTGGTGGTTTGGTGCTATAAAGCAGACCAGTAGATTGCTTAGGGGTGGAGTATGGTATTGGAGTAGTTCACATAATTAGCCTTACATGAACAAACAGGAAAGCCCTTGTTCCAAACTGGTCACAAAACCAAAATTGCTAGTACTCCATCTCAAGCTGATCTATCTCCTCCAATTCGATGGAATGTCCCGGTTTTTTCGTCTTATAGGGATAAACTCAACAAGAAAACTTAAATGATCATAATATAAAAGCCAGCACAAAAGAGCTTCTTAGGTGACAAATGTAAGAACAAGAGCACAGATCCAATATACAAGGAACCTGATCTCATAGCCACAATCCTGTGGTAATTATTCTACAAACGAATCCAAGCCAGTTTGTCAATCATGGCAGCATGGCATGGGTTCCATGCTATGCACTCCCATGGCTACTAAATTATTTTTCAGACTAGATAAAATGAAAAAGCAAGTCTATTGAAGTCCAAGATATGACACTAAGTTGGATTCTCTCACCATTTTCCACACACATGTGATCCGCCTCCTCAGGACCTTCATATAAAAGAACTCTATCCAAAATTTCAACTCTCCAAGGTGGCCAGTGATCCTCACATTCTTTTCCTGTTAAAAAGCATTCTGTCTGATATTCAGAACTCAAACTGACACTTGGTCGCCAATATAGAGCATATTGCGCAGGAAGGACACTCGAGGAGACTGAAATTGAGGGAAGAACAACAGATAGACCATCTCGTGTCACCAAATAGAAACATCCCTGGAAGGAGCAACCAACAGCTTCCCCAGCAAAGACCTCTTCCATCCCAAGCACATTAGAACTTCTGCACAGAGAATTCAAGTCTCTGTCATCTTGAACAGCTGACGCAACATGTAAATGGGTATGAAAAAGTTTAAAAGCCTTTTCATCCTCTCTAGAAAAATTCTTGATAAGCCGAGTGAACCCAAAGGGAGAAAAACAAATGGAATCATCTTTATTAAATCTATGCATAGGGAGAAAAATTCTTCGCATTGGACTCAACGGCAACTCATAATTGGTAATTTCCTGATCCTTTAAGTGTGAAGCACCAAAGAAACCACTCAAATAGGAATCTTCCCATCCGTCTCCCTCAAAGTGCCATCTTTTCTTTTTCAGACCATGGTGAGGTGAGAGATTAGAAAGCATCCTCTGACAGCCTATTTGAGAACCTCCAACTCCCCAACCAATCAATACTTCAAAACCAAAATGCTGATAATGGGGGAGCAGTTCCTTAAATGAATAATACTTGCTTGAAACATGGTCAGCAGCACAAATTAGGTAGACCACACCATATTCATCAACAGCAGCCAACAGTGACGAATTAGAAGCAACCATCAACCTCTGGAAATTTCTTTTATGGCACAAGTAACCTTCGATTTGTAGATCCATAATATTTTGAATTTTTCCATCCTGTCCAGATTGTACAGCAACACCTCCTGACGCCATATCAACCCCTACAGACAACAGTTCTTGCCTAAACAAGTCTGGCCTTGAGGTGAGTCCACAAATCCGCAAAACATCAAGGCATGTGACAAATTCTCCAGTAGTTGCATCATAAACGAAGATTAAACCATGATCATTGAGACAAACAAGAAGATTATCAGAAAACTGAAAGTCTGTCCACTCAAATTCCAGATCCAAATTGAGATATGTATCTGGAAGTTTCACCGAGCAAACCCATTGTATTCCCCACTGAAATATCATACCAACTACCACTACAATCTTGCTCCAGCTTCTAGCATCTCTTTCACGAGTGTTGTTCAGAACAGGATCTGCTAAAGCCAGAGCCAACCCAATTAAGCGGTGTGAAGAGCTTGAGAACACTCTGGAACATTTATAGGAACCACAGCTTCCCATGCTCACAGTTTGGGACAAATCATCAGAGTTCTCCATTAGGTCAACTGAACTAGAATCTGAATGTACTGCTCTATCAGCCTCTGGATCTAATGCTGTTTTATCACACCTGTTTTCCTTTTCCGTCGACACAGTATTGGCACGAGAAAGAAAGTCCAAGAATAGCGAGGAGCTATCAAAAATGTTAAATGAAATAATTTCTGCAGAACAAGGAAAGGATGGCTTTGAAGGGAACCTGGTGCAAAAGTTACCGTCAGACTCAATAGTCTCAACTTTGGTGAAAAATGTCCGCAACCATTTTTTTGCAGACAATTTATCATTCTTAGCTTCTGTACAAACATCATGTGAACTCCCCTCAGTCCCATTAGTCCTATCTTCTTCCGAGGAATTTGCAGGACCTCCAGAACATGAACTGGAGTGCTCCTCTATCTTGATATTAGGAACCAAGGCAGCAGAAGGCCCCCATTCTACCCACCTCCCTGGTCCAATCTCACCTTCAGGCAATGTACTGGTCAATTCAGCAGTTTTATGCGAATGGCAAAAGGCATGGACTGTAATACCATGGTTGCCAGACACAAAAAGAAGCTCTCTAAAAGTAGCATCTTTGTGCTGATTGTAAGTGTCCCCACAGTGACCCCAAGCTAGTGACTTTACATCACAAACAACCGCGTATTGCTCAGATCTTGCAGAATTACTTTCAATAGAATAAGCTCCATCTGTAACAGCTTCTGCAGATCCAGATGTGCATGGGATATTATCTACTGAACCTGACCTTTCACATGCTGCAGAACAAGAAGCCAAGGAACTTGAACTCTGATGACCTTCCAAATGATATCTACAGTGGTCATTTCTCTTCTTACAGTCTCCTGTTGTGCATTTAAAAATAAATATAAAATAATAAAAAATTGACATAAGTAAATGCATGGAGCTAAGCAATAAGGAAAGAGGGAGAATATATTAGAATGTTACCAGCAATCAATGGAAGAATTAAAGCTTCACACTGGTACGAAAGCAAAAGCAACAGCTCCCTTGTTGGAGATATAAAAGCTTCACGATATTCTGATGGATTTAGTTGGATTTCAGATGGACCCCATTTCTGCAACTGCAGCACAGCTAGACCATTCCCAGACTCACCACCAAAAGAAAAACCCATTTTGATCCTACAAGAAAAGAAACCAAGGTAAATGAATAGATGCAAACAAAAAATTATTGAGATCAACCAGGAGAGAGAGCAAGTGGAATGTGGATAGTGGTAGAGGAGTCTAATAAGCCATGAAGAACAATAAGCATGTTCACACATCGTATAAGCAATCAAGATTGATAAGATGCCCGAATTAAATGACACACCTTGAAGAAAAATGAACAAGATGGGATGCATAAGCAATAGAATTCTATTGAACATAGGTCAGTAAAAACTCAATCAACTTTGGGCATCCCACTTCTTTTCTCCTTCTCCTAAAAAAAAACTTTACACCAATATTTTACCATGTTTTCAAAATGTCTGCACGCCAAAATGTGTCCAATACTGGCAATACTGTTCTCATTTTACTCTAATTTTTTTGTAGGAAAAAAAAAAAAGAAGATTTTAATTAGAGAAGAATGTACAGACATAGGACACCCCCCCCTTCCCAACCCAAAAAAAAAAAAAAGAAAGCCAAAACGTACATAGCTTTACATTCAAAACAGAAGGGGAAAGAAAACCAGGCAAACTTCTCTCTGAAGTCTTTAATTGCAAGACCTGAATCAATGAGATAACTACCAATATGCAATATTAACAGAAACTCTGGGAACAGATCTTGAGTGATCTTCAAATAATCTCATATTCCTTTCTTTCCATTAACTCCAACAATAGCAAGAGAAGCTATGTTGCACAAGATACTAACCCTGTCCCTTGTTTCCAGGAGAAGTTCTTGGCCAGAGTCTACATAAGTGTTTTGCACTTCTAACCCATATCAAATCACTCCAAAATAAGCCAAAATATCCCCATACCACCCTATCCAAAATGTAGAGAAATAATGAGCAACAGATTCCTCATCCCTATAGCACATATGGCACCAATTTGCTACTGCCCATTCTCTGTGCAAGAGGTTATCTATGGTTAAAGACTTATTCAAAGCCAAAAACCCATGCAATAGTGGTTATCCTTGGTGGAGGTATGGTACACCAAACAAAACATGATCAGATTTTATGGCAATTAGCTGCATGAATTGCCAAGTATGTATCCAGAAATCTGGAGAAAAAACAAAGAGGTTAGCTGATTAACTTATATTTTATTAAGACAAAAAGTATAACAGAATAGCCTATTGATGCAGGTTTATCACCAAACTGGGCTTCTTTCCCTAGAAATAAGTCTAGGATTGGGTTATAGACATATTGGGCCTTTGGTCCCAAGGGTTTTCAATGTAATAGGTCACTTTTATGGACCTAAAGTAGGGCTACATATTGCATACAGGATTAGCCCTATACTTAATATGGGTTGACTGGATTTATTCAGGTCTTCTTCGACAGGACTCCATTTGGACTGCCTCAGCCTCTTCTAAAGCTTCTTGGGTTTGGCGCAAGATCATTGAGTCCCGTCACCTTGTTCTTCATGCCATCCACTCCCAGATCGGCGATGGTCTCTCTACTTCCCTTTGGTTGGATCGCTAGCACCCTAAGGGGATCCTCTTACACTTGGTCACCCCAAGGATTATTTATGCTTTTGGGCTTCATAGGCTTGCTCTAGTAGCGGACATCCTCGATCATGATGAATGGGCTCCCCCCTCTTCCTCTTCCCCGACTCGTATCCAAATTTGGAATTACCTTCAGTCCATCTCCAGAAGACTGCCAGCTAGAGGTGATTGTGTTTCCTAGTCAGCAAACAGGTCGCTCTTGTTCTCTTCCAAGGCAGCTTGGAATCTCCTTCGATAGAAAGGCCCGGCGGCTGTTTGGAGGAATCTTCTCTGGTTCAAGCATAATATCCCCTGCCTTTGCTTCACAGCCTGGAGAATCTTCACCAACTATCTTCCAACTCAGGCCTTTCTTCGCAGTCGTCAGATCCAAGTCTCCCCTGCTTGCTGCCTATGCTGGAACAATGTGGAAGACTTGAATCACCTATTTTTTGAGTTCCCTATTTCGAAGGCCATTTGGAAAGGTATTCTGAGCAAATGCTGGCCTGCCCATAGAAGAATTCTCCCATTCTCAAGAGAATGGATTTGGGTGGATATGACCTATGTCGGATCCTCTATTTGTGACACAGTTGGAAAAATGGCTTTCTGTGCTGCCCTCAATCATATCTGGATGGAGCGTAATATCAGGAAATGGACCTCCAATTCTCATTCTTATCAACAGATTTGGGATTCCATTTCTTTTGAAATCAGCTCGAAACTTTTGTTAGCTCCTCCCTCTTTTTGTTCTGACACCCCAAGGAACAGACTTATTGTTGTAGCCTGGGGTCTCTCTAATGTCTCTTTTGTTGCTCTAGCTCCCATTAGTTGAGGCTTTGGCTAGCTGTTTGCTCTTGTAATTCCCCCTTGGGGGCTCTTTTTTGTTTTTTTTCTCTCTTTGGTAATGAATTCTTTTATTCACCCCAAAAAAAAATTGAACCGGTTGAACCATTAGTCCAATTTAAGTGCTTTTAGGATATTCTTTTATAATAGAATCTTTTTAACTTAAGTCATATTTTAGGATCCACACCTCTACACGAATTTTAGAGAGGGAGTGCTTTGTATTTAGACTCAGCCTGGGATTTCTTATTCCTAGGCTGCGTAGGAATTTAGACCTTTGGCCAATATAACTAAAGAACAACCGTGGGGCTCTCCTCTGGACCTCACTGTTTCATGAAATCTGATCTTGCAAGCTGCTGCAACCTTTCTTCTATTGAAGATCTGCTTTGTGTGTGATCAAGGCCGGTGGGATTGGTGTTTGATCCAATCAACACCTTGCGGTGTGAAGCCCGGGTGGTTCGTTGGTGGGATTGGTGTTTGATCCAATCAACACTTTGCGGTGTGAAGCCCGAGTAGTTCCTCTCAAGTTCTACTTTCAAGTTTCTGTCCAAGATTCAATTTTTATTCAACTTTTGCATTCAAACACGTTGCTGCCATGGATTCCCTGCACAACAGTAAGTTTGAAACATTCCCCATCCCCATACTTCTTCTTCTAATCCTCTACATCCCCAACCCTAATCTCCCCCTTTTAGTTTTTACTTTTTCCCATACCCATAATTATGTGCAGACCTAACCATCAGAAATTCATCAAACTTCAACCACGACACCCCCTGCCCATAAGGAAAACTCGATCTCCCTTGCTGCCCATTCCAACCACTGAAACCGTAATTTCCCCCACCTCAAATCAATTCCCAAAACCCTAAAGCTCCCACAGCCCAAACCAACCGTCAGAACAGTCTACAAATCTGATCGATTATCCCTCATACCCTCCTAAGAAAACCATTCAAGTTTGGTTAACTTCTGTCCAGTCAAAACCCTAGAAATCCATCTTTTCCTCTCTTCCAAAACCCGAAACCCTAACCCTAAATTGCTGTTAATTCAAACCAGCAAACTTCACTCCATTAAAACATCTCAGGACCTTCATTGTTAGACTCCCCTACAACATCTCAAGACCTTCACTGATAAACTCCCCTACACCTTCCTAGCATAACCAACACCTCAAACCCTAACCCTAATTTCACCAAAAACCCTATTTTAACCTAGCTGATTCACTTGTTCATAACAAATCCTGGTTTACTGGCTCCTAGTTGGTCCTCTACTAATCTAGGACTACATTACCTATCAAAGTCACATATTTAAACCCGAAATCCTATGGATAAAAGACACTAATTACCCTTCTAACTATTTACTGATCAGGGGCATAATTGACCAAATAAATAGGTAAACAAGAAATAAAGATCAGGGGTTACTGTAGCATGTGAACGGTGCCATGAACAGTACCCACTGGATTAGAAACTATATAAACTAAAAAAAAAAAAATTTGTCCTATCAATTATGATGGGCCCACTCCAACCAAAATGACTTGCCATACCAAATCTGAGAGCATGAGAGGAAAAAAAAATAGGATTTGAAGCAGATGCTCTCTTTTGATCCTCTTAAACCCTGTTTTCAGTAAGTAACCAGATCTAAAACCTTAAAATCTCTCCTCATCCTTCTTTCTATCTTCCTCCCCTGATCATTCATATGGTTTTCAACACTCTTTCAACTTCCAGCAACCTAGCATCCTCCTCTTCATTTAATTCTCTGGATAACAATTTATGGTATGTAGCTACTAGACACCCTGTTCCGTAATTCTCTTAACCTCATCCTCTAATTGGAAGTAACAACCCCTAAATGAGCCAAAAGAACTTACACTTCCTCAAACATTCAAGCAAAAGTCTTCTGAACTGTGGAATCCAGGAAATCCTACCATTTCTGACTACAAGACAGCTTTCAACCAAAACCTACTTATCGACAGCCACCTTATATAATCTTCAGCAACAGTCCTTAAATCTTCCTCCTAACCATCTGTCCTCCGAAAAACTTAATTGATTTCCTTTTCCCACCTTGTATGATATGTTGGTCAGGAACTCCTCACCATTCTGGAGTGAAATCCCAATCATAAAAGCCTAGTAGCCCACAACTCTTTGCAGCATCACTCCCTAATGTACTTAAGTCCTATGGGCTCCTTTTAATTTTGGGTGTGCTTCTATTGAAATGGGCCTTTATTGGCCAGGGTATGGGATTTTATTCAGCCTGGCTTTCTGTCATTAGCTCCTATGGGAATCAAGTCACTATCTCTAGATTTAGGATGTTTATAAATTCCAATTTACTGGAAAAAGGGCCTACAAAGGTTTAGGAAACTTGCATTAGGAATTTTAGTCTATAAATAATTGACTGCAATTGAACTTTGGAGTGCTATTCACTCCTCTAAGAGAAAAAGGTTCTTATACTTTTGGTTGATGGGCAACCAAGTCTGTCATGTTGAAAAGTTTGTTTGGCTTTCTTTTCTTTGTTGTTCTTTTATTCTCAGCTTAATTTCTCCACATTAAGGTCAATTAATTTTGGTTTTTTTTTTTTTTTTTTTTTTTTTTTGGTGAATAAATAATTCATTACCAAAGAGGAGAAAAAACAACAAAGGGCCACTAAGAGGGGAATATACAGCAAGAAAGCAAAGCAAGGCTAGACCCTCAGGCGGAGGAAGGCCTGCAAAAGGGAGAGGGGAAGACCCCAGGATACAATTATATGCCTATTTCTTGGGGTATCAATACAACGGAAGGAGACAGAGGAAATCTTGTTTCTAATGTCAAAAGAGATGGTGTCCCAAATCTGCTGAAAGAATCTAGAGATGGGAGACCATTTCCTGATATTTCGCTCCATCCAAATCTGGTTGATGGCGGCACTGAAGGCGAGCCTTCCCACTGCATCGCAGATAGAAGATTCGGCAAATGACATGACCACCTAAATCCACTCTCTCTGGAAGGAGAGAATCCTACGACTTTTAGGCCAACATTTTGCTAGGACCCCTTTCCAAATGGAAGAGGAGAGGGGACAAGAAAGAAAAAAAGGTGATCGATATTTTCCTGTGTTCCAGCAAAGAGTGTCCCAGTGCATGAGGCTCCCACTACAGCAGGGTCTGGGAGGAGCAAATGTATGCAACCTTAACCCCTGCTTCTCAAGAGAGGCTGTTTCCAAGTTTTGAACCCACAACCAACAGATTGCAATAGAACAACTTAACTGTTGTGCCAAGGCTCACCCACTGTTGGGGACACTAGGAATGAGGAAGGATTGCATTGGAAGGCAGTCGGAGAGCAAATTAATTTTGGTTCTAATCATTAGAAATCTGGATTTTCAAGTTTTTATTATCACCACTCTGTTTTAGAGTTAATTTTGGGCTGAGAAAGGAGGTGTCAAATCCTACTCAAAACTGTTTCTTTTGGTATGAAATTTTATGGAAGAATTCCTAGGATTGATTTCAGCAATAGAGTTTGGGGCTGGAAAGTTAAGGAGTAGGTCTAGTCCTGTAAGTTCCAACAGTTTCATGTTCTGGAAATTTTACGTAAATTTCTGGTTGTTGTTTTGGGTGATTTATGACTAAAGCAAGAGGTCTGGAAGTTTCATATATTTAGATTAAGATTTGTTAGCAAGATGGAATCTACGGAAAAAATTCTGAAACTGGAGATACTTATTTTTATAAATTGGATCCTACAATAATTTGTAAAAGTCTCCAGAGTCACTGTTATTTGTTTATTAGTTTGGGATTCTCCAATTCTACAATTTCAGCAGAATTTGGGATATTTCCAAACCCTAGATCAAATCAGGCCCCTATAAGGAGCAGTAGTCTCAACAATAAATCTCCACAGCCAATTTACAGGAAATGCACTATTCATCTTAAATACTCATCTAAAACTTGAAACCCCCAACCTGTTAGGTCTGTAGCACTACCACCACTTGCATAGATGATATTTCTTTTTCTCTCTTGGACTCAATCCCTGCCACAGAGTCTCATATCAATTTCTCCATCTTGTTTCTGACCAAAATAGGAGCCATAAATGAGGACATCGTATACACTGGAACGCTAGACACAGCATTTTGAATCAGTATAATTCTTCCCCCTGTAGATACATATCTTCTCTTCCACCCAAGCAATCCTTCCCAACATAAGGTTCCATACCATAGTGGAGTTGAGAATGCCCCAATAAAAATTCCCACCTAGCTAAAAGAAATCTCCCCAGTAACACATCCAAGCCCCCAATCTCCTTCTTGAACTACCAGCTACCACACATTCTCAGCCCCATTATCACACTTCTAATAAGAGTCAGTCTTAGTCAAGAAATGGCTTCAAAACATCTGAGATAGCTCATTGATTTCCCACTTGTTTTACATTCAAACCTTAAGAAATAATATTATCATTTGCATATCGCATATTTGATACTCCTGGAGCTTGACCGTTCAGTATGACCCCTTCTGTCATCCCTTCTACCCACCCTCAGAACAGAAATTTGCTCAACATTTCAGCCACACTAAGAAACAAGTAAGGTGACATTGGTTCCCCGTATCAAACCTCCCCCCACCTAACAATAGAATTCTTTCCAAATAGCAGTACAGCACCATTCATCATAGTAGAGAAAAACACAGTTGACATACAAGCTTCCACCCACTCCCTCCACTTCTCCCCAAAATTAATAGTTTGTAAGGTTTCCAAAGGAAATCCATGATAAGCATGATCATAGACCTTCACAAGGACTTTGTACAAAGAGCCCTTCCTTTACAAAGGCTAAATATGTCTACTCTTCACAAATGCTCCATCTTATGAAGCAATTACCCTCCCAATTGCCTCCTTCAGACTTTTTGCCATAACTTATCTCACCAACTTGAATTTGCTAGGTAATAACCTTATGGGTCTGAAATCTGAATCTAGAATCAAAGAATGAAGATTTGGTTTGATCACACAATAAAGATTCTATCTAGCTCTACAATAAAAGAGTACAAACATTTTCATCAAGTCCACCTTCACCACTTCCCAACACGGAACCCATCAGGTCCATGTGCAATCCATCTCAAACACCGCCATCCACATCAGTGTCCTGCACTCTCATTAAATATAATTTAACATCTTTCACTAAACAAAGGGAAAAACAATAATGATGGTCAAAAGATCTCCAAACTCTGTAGTAATAAAGCTTGCAAGAGTTAAACCAGAGAGAAATGGAAATCAAAATCATTCAAGTGATCACGAGTCAAAGAGAGTAGATGTGCTACTGCCAAAAAGTCACCGCATGTTCTCTTCTGGGACAGTTGGCTTAAGAGGCCTAGAATCTAGATTTTGGACCAGATAGGTCTAGTTTTTGTGCTATTTAATAGTGCTTGATTGTTCTATTGGCGGTTACACCAACACTTAAAAATAGATTGGGTAAGACAGATATTTACTTCAACCTGGGCTGTCTTGTGATTATGACAAGAAGGACAAATTTGTAATCAATCCCAGCAGTGGGGATTGTTTTTGGACTTTCTTTCATTATCTACAGCTGGAAAACCAGCAAGGGATGTGTGATTTGAGCTTTGATAAGAGTTAATGGTATGTGTTAGAGTGTTTGTATCTCGGTTGGAGGTCCATGGGTGTCCATGGACCTCTATAGCATGGGATTTATATTCTTAGTTGTTTAGTTTAGACTAGTTTCTGTTGCTTCCTTTGTCTATTGTAATAAATTCCCAGTTTTCAATTATGTTTAGGTTTTAGGTCAGCAAGGTAAGTTTCCCTACCTATTGTAATTCGATTTTTGGTTAATATATATAAAGTTAGAGGCTGTGCGATAGAACAAATTGACTATCGTCAAGCTCTCTAAGGTGCTGATATTATCACATAGTATCAGAGCACCTTTGATAACTTACATCAACACAAGATTCTGGTTTTGAAGGTTTCTAAAGGTCTCGGTTGAAGGTTGCAGCAACCTATGCTGATTAATAATTTGTTTTAGGCCCTAGTGCTGGTGACATGATGATACACTAGGGTCTCTACTATCAATTTATTGGTCTCCATGGAGTGATCAATCAATCGGTGCAAATCTACTGAAGTTTTTCTACTGGCGGCAGATTCTGGTTCTCTACTTTGATGGCTGTTGAGATTCCTAATTACTTCCAATCGATTAAGCAGATGGTGCTCAAGTTTTGAGGGTTTGTTAAACCACAGTGGAGGAATATTTGATCCATAGTTTTAAGTAGATGGTGCTCAAGTGTCTCTTTCCAAGCTTCAACAGAAGGTTCACAGTTGCAAGAAGATTACTCGTCTTGAGTGTTTCAGCTTGTGATCTTGAAAAGCAGCAGCATACCTCATTCCCATCTCGTTATGCTCCTCATAGTTCTTCCTTGTTTTCTTTAGTTAACTACGATTTGTGGGGTCCTTGTACCAAGAGTCAGTTAGGCTTTGTTTACGTTTGTTACATTTGTTGATGATCACTCTTGTATGACATGGTTATATTTGTTAAAGGATTGTTCAAAATTTCTATGTATTTTTAAACAGTTTTATAATGAAATTAAAACTCAATTTGTCATGTCAATTAAAGTCTTTCATTTAAATAATGCCGTCAAGTATAACCAATGTCAAATATCTGATTTTTGTTCTGCACATAGTATGATACATCAAACTAGTTGCTCTTATACATCACAACAGAATGGTGTTGCTGAAAGGAAAAATAGGCACTTGTTAGAGATTGTCTGTTCTTTGATGTTTCACATGCATGTTCCTAAATATTTGATGAGTGATGCTATCCTTACTGCTTGCTATTTAATAACTTGCATGCCTTCAGTTGTTCTTGGTAATAAATCTCCATTCTCTCGTCTTTCCCGGTGTGCATCTTTTTGGATTGCCTCCACTAGTGTTTGGTTGGGTTTGTTTTGTTCATAACATATGCCCTGGACTTGATAAACTATCCCCATGTTCTACCAAGTGTGTATTCCTTGGCTATGCTCATACTCAAAAAGTTACAAATGCTATGATCCCCCTAACCATCAATATTTTACTAGTTCTAATGTTACCTTCTTTGAGTCTACACCATACTTTTCTAGTGAGAGCCATCAAATGGATGTTGATTTGCTAATGCCTTCACCACTTCCAGTTCTTCTTCCTTTTACTGATTCCACTTATGATAGTGCCCCTGCCAAGCAATTGCAGGTCTACAAGCGTTGTTCCTAGTTCACTTCCACAATCTAGGCTGATCCTTACTTAGGGATCTTCAATCTCCTAATTTGCCCGTTGCTCTTTGTAAAGGTATTTGTTCTTGTACTCAACAATCTCAAATTGCTTATCCTGTATCTCAATTTGTTATTGTATCTCATCTTACACCTTTACTTCGCAACTTTGGATTGCCTTTATCTACTGTGTATGTACTAAGTATCAAGAAGCCTTATTCTACAAGTTCTTATCTCCTTAACAATGAATCTTAATTGGCCTTTGTTTCAGCTCGATATCAAAAATGTGTTTCTTTATGGTGGTCTTGATGAAGAGGTTTATATGGAGCAACCTCTAGGGTATGTTGCTCAGGGGAAATCGCATCCAAGGTAAGCCGTCTTCACAAGGCTATATATGAGCTGAAACAGTCTCCACGTGCTTGGTTCGACAAGTTCAGTAAAGTTATTTGTGAATATGGGTTCACTCAGTGCTTCTCTGATCACTCTGTGTTTGTTCGCCGCCAAGGGGACAAAGTTGTGATCCTTGTTGTGTATGTTGACAATATCATAATTTCAAGTAATGACTTTTCTAGTATTGAAGGGGTTAAGCCATATATCCATCGACATTTTCAGATAAAAGACCTAGGAGTCCTCAGGTACTTTCCGGGTATCGTAGTTTTTCGTGGCGAGAAAGGTATCAGTTTGTCTCAGAAGAGGTACGTTATGGACTTTCTATCTTAAACAGGTATGTCAAACTAATTAAGCCTGTTGACAACCCTATGGATCCAAACCTGAAATTTGGGGTGAGTGATGGAAATGATTTTGAGGATAAACATCAGTACAGGAGACTTTTTAGGAAACTTATTTGTCTGACGGTCACTCATCCAGATTTTTTTTCCGTTGGAATCATCGATCCATATATGGAGTCCTAAACATGCTCACTAGGATAGTACTTGCCGTATTCTATGATATCTCAAAGGTGCTCCTAGAAAAGGTCTCATTTATCGCCGACATGATCACACTGATGTTGTGGGTTATTCTTGAGGGTGTCATCGGTATGGTTTTGGTTTGGTGCAAGAGACAAAAAGGAGAAACCAAAACCGTACCGTACCAAGAACTCGAATGCATTTTCAATACTAAAACCCTATTAAGTCATCAGTTCAATACGATTTTATTCGGTTTCTTATTTAGTTCAGTACAATTTTATACAGTTTCATAAAACATATCTCATATATAATATATGAGATACATATATAATATATAATGGGATACTTAATTTATAATTTCCAATTTTTCATACATGTGTATACTCGGTCCGGTTCGGGAGTAGGTAATTCGGTATAATACGGTTCATACCGAACGAGTTTGCCTTAGATACCAAAACTGTACCATACCGAATAAGATTCATTTTCTTGATACTAAAACCGTACCAATTCTTATTTGATTCGGAATGGTTTTAAATGGGCCAGTTTCAATACTCGGTTTCGGTTTCAAATTGACATCCTTAGTTATTCTGATGTTGATTGGGCTAGAGCTGCCAACAATCATCGATCGACCAATGGATATTGCACCTTTGTTGGTGGTAATCTTGTGCCTTGGAGGAGTAAGAAACAGACTATTGTGGCTAGATCAAGTACAGAGGCTGAGTATAGAGCTATGGCTCATATTGCAGCTGAGTTGATGTGGTTAAAGTCTCTCTTACAAGAGTTGGTTTTGTTGTTCCTAAACCAATAAAGATGTATTGTGATAATCAAGCTGCACTTTATATTGCCACCAATCCAGTTTCTCATGAGAGGAGCAAGCATATTGAGGTCAATTTTCATTTTGTGAGAAATGTTGTCATGCACAAGATTATTTCAACTCCGGCAATCAACATGGTGATGTGTTTACAAAGGCATTGTTTCGACCAGCGTTTCTTGATGGTTGTTCCAAGCTGGGTATGGAGAAATATATACTCCAGCTTGAGGGGGAGTGTTAGAGTGTTTGAATCTCAGTTGGAGGTCCATGGGTGTCCATGGACCTCAATATCGTGGGATATATATTTTTAGTTGTTTAGTGTAGCTTAGTTTATATTGTTTCCTTTGGCTATTGTAAATATTTCCTAGTTTCCTATTATGTTTAGGTCTTAGGTCAGCAAGGTAAGTTTCCCTTTCCTATTGTAATTCTGTTTTTGGTTAATATATATAAAGCTAGAGGCTCTCTCTGTTTTTGGTTAATATATATAAAGTTAGAGGCTCTCTCTCTCTCTCTCTCTCTCTCTCTCTCAGGTGCTGATATTATCACAATATGTTTAAATCATATTTTACTTGCGATTTGTGAGTGAGCTCCACAAAGGGTTGTGCATAGACAGATTGAGTCTTAGTGAGTATATCGCCTGAATCTCAGTTCCTTGTGTTATGTGGATCAAAGGGAGATGATTTCTCTCAACTCTAGGTGAAATCCCAGGTTTCTCACCTTCTTTTTCTCTTTCTTTTTATTTTACTCTTTTATCTAAAGAACCCACCAATACCAGCCAATATGATCAGCCCTCAAGCCCTTTCAGCAAACACCACCCAAACCCTGCTATCAGTCACCAAATCCTAACCTTCTTTCACATCCAGCAATGACAATGTCCCTCCCCCCTCTCCCCTATATTGCTATCCAATGGCCTCATTGCCTTACCTCTTTTTTTTTTTTTTTGGAATTTCAATTGCCCTAACCATATTTTTTAAATCTCAAGTCAAAACTCTATCGAGATCCGCTTTTTTGTTTTTTGTTCAATCAAAGTAAACCTGTCTAATATCAACCTTAGTTGTTTGAGAACAGAATCAAACAGTCTAAACCACAAAATACCCAACTTGATGTAGGTTACAAATCCTACATCATTCAGACAGTGACAAAGCTCCCCCACCGCTACACACACAGACACGCAGGAATGTGTGTGTGTGTGTGAGAGAGAGAGAATGTTCTGTATGTCACTATTTCATGAATTTGTAAATATTCACTACAGATCAGATTATAAGGAATGTCTTCTACAGAAGGATTTGGACATAATGTAAGAGATACAGAATGACACTATCACGGAAGTGAACGTTTCAAAAAATCAGCAATCAAAATTATAGACCAATAATTATTGCGTCTGTGAGGTGAAGACAACATGAGCAGAAACAAAGGGTCCTTTAAATGCATATCTTTGTCGTTTAGAAACAAATCCTCAAACATGCAAACAAAATATGCCAAATCTTTCCATACTTTGCAATAGAATTCAATACCTTCTGCAGGAAAGCTTTCACAGAAGTTCTGAAGATGGAAAATAATCTTCTTACCCACTCACTAATTGAAACCAGATCAGCAAAGAAGACAGCAGACCCTCTCGTTCCAAAAAGAAAGGTAACTGATCCATCAATGAGGGAAGAACAATAAATATGAGAATTTTCCAGATCAGTATCATTAAATGCATCAAAGAAAACTACCAGAGACAGAAATGAACCACAGTAATCAAACAAGAGAGAATAGTCTGAAATAAAGCAAATCAAATTTTTAGGCAAAAGTTTTCCTTCACCAATGGAGTGGGAAAATGCCCTCACCACTGATGACGTGACCATGCGATGGGACTCTTGTCCCATCACAAACTCCCAACCCCTATTGTTTGGAGTCAATAATACCCCTCCCCTTGGGCATCCGATAGCACTGATGCCCATAGCGCTTCCTTTGCCATGGGTCAAGGGAAACTCAATCCAATATTTTATGTCCGTAAGAGACTCTTAATAGATTGTTCAATCATATAAGTAGTAAAAGATGAGACTAGAAAATTAATATTTTGAGAATTAATTTCCTAACAAAACATACTCCTGAAAAAATAAATGGGAGAAGGAAGAACAAAACACATATTTTAGCAAAAAAAAATGTGACAAACAGCATAATTCTCACAATTCAAGGCAGAGAAAGAAAGAGAGAGATAGTTTGATCTTCATTAATGCCTAAATTCCACATCCCCCCTCCCTCCCGGCCCGATGATCCACATTTGCTCATCTTTGATAAATGTCCAGAAGATGAGTAACCACCTCTACTTGTGCCTTCATTACTGTTCCTATTTCTTCTGCAAGTGGATTAGTTCCATCTTTACAAATTTAAATACCAACAAAATGCACAGAATCTAAGTGCTCCTGTCTTTAACTCTTTAAAATGCCAATCATTTCCATACTATATCCAGAGTTGACGACCGGTAAAGCTTCCGGAATAGAAATTTACTTGTTAATAAGATTCTTTATTCAACCAACTGTTTTGAGCCATTTGAAACCAATCAAACTAATACTTGCAAAACTTCTAAACTGTTCTATATCAACCAGAAACCCGGGGAAAGGGAGGAGGCAGCTCCCAGGCCAATCAAAAAACTCGGAGGACGACAAAATAAGATTTATTAAATGATATAAGAGTCTTACCTGCAAGTATCACATGAACTGAACCAGATGCTTCCCCGAAAATACAAAGCTGATGCCCGAACATGTAATCGAAAAAACTTTTACATACGTCTAAATGGAACACGATTTTTTTTACAAGAAATATTCTATCAACTTCGGCAACCTGAAATCGGATCACAAAAATAATTCAAAGAAAATAGGTTGAAACACATAAGAACGATTAGGAAACCTAAATAAGAGGGGCCACAAACATGAAAACGAATCACAGGTTCGATCTCCGGAAGAGAAAAAACGAAGAAAAACCTGAGACTTCGAGTGTTCAGCTGGAATTTAGCGATCCTTTTGTGGAGGGGAGCCGCCTCTGGAGAATTATCGCTCTGTATCTGTGAACACTGCAAAATCTTGCAAAATCTTGCAAAATCTCTCTCTATCACTCCATTTGCTTTCTGCGATTACCGCCTTTTTATACCCATCGGGCTGTCTTTGAAATAAAATGGCGAAAAGATTTCGGGTTTGTGTTATAAATCGTTGCTCTCAAAAACTACCCAGACGAATAGATAATTGAGATTAATAGCGTGAAATTACAGTTTAGCACTTACATGTTTTTTAACAGAGAAAAATATAGGAAAACGATCTGTGAGCCGCCAGAGAAGGAGGGTATTTTCGCACATTTCCTCTCTATTTCTCTCCTCCGCACATGAATGACCTGGCTGCCTTTTACTTATGAAACCATTATGCACTACCTCATTAGTACGCTCCTCTACGCCATTTGTTTAGCTCTTTTCTTGACAATATACCCATATTATATTTTTAACTCTTACAATTTCTGAACTGGTTGGACCAATCAAAACTGATCCATTTAGTTCGAATCATTATCAGGACTGAACCTGATAAAAAACCAAAAACATCAATAAAAGTTTTTATAAGTATTTTTTATGAGAGAGGGTTCTTAGAGCAAGTGGTATAGAGGAGTACACCAATGAAGTATGACAAAATAGTATCACACTTTGGAGGGCAATGAGGTCATTTCATGTGAGAAACAGAAAAATAGACACAGAGCGTACCCTATCCCACCAGCTCAAAAAATCTTTTCCTCGAAACTAGACCGAATCAATATGATTTTGAACCAATAAGAACTTGTTAGCTCAACCTAACAAAATTGAACCAAACCAAAATCGAAAACTAATCTTTGCCTCATCAAGTCGGCTTTTGTTTGGCCAAGTTAAGACCAAAGATTGATCAGAACTAGACCGAATCGCGCGCCCGATTGACACCCCTTCCTTCCCCCTCTCACTCTCTGAGGAGTGGGGGGCCGTGGGTGCTAATGAAACCTTCCGCTATCAGCTCAAAGAATACCTTTTATATATTTGTTTTACTCTTTTTTTTTTTTCTAAGAACTCCCATATCCCTTGACTCTCACACTCAATTTTTGATGAAATAAGAGAATCAATCCCATGACTTTCTGATATGCTAACTATTGGCATGGTGATTCTATGCTAGATAGATATGTGAATCTTGAACCTTCATCGTGAGAATCTTAATAAAAAAGAAGGGTTGGTGTTCTCTGTGGGGGGAGGGTGGCCCCTGTACGTGCGGGGCCAATGAAAGTGCACACATTGGCAACTTGAAGGGTAGGATTTCCACTTTTCATGGGGTAGGGCGGTTATTTTGCTCCTTGCCCATCTCTGGGCATGACGAGTACACTCCCCCATTGAGAACTTTCTTCTTAAAAGAAATGGTTAAAACAACTGTATAGATCCTTGCTAAGCTAGAGTGCAGTGATGATCAATATGAGGATACAAGGAGAATTGATGTGATTTATATGAACCGTTGGATAGAATGATCACATGTCAAATTTCTAAGATCCACTCAACGCAATGGCCCACCAGTTTTTTTTTTTTTTTTTGGGGGGGGGGGGGTATTGAGAGAATGACTCAACAAGTTTGGTGTTTTGCCAGTTCCCTAGTGAGATCTCATGTGCAAAATCCTTTGATTCAATGAAAGAGAGTGGTAATAAGCAAAAATAGAAATGGAAACAGCCGCTTCCACCAACCTTGGACTTTTTCTGGTTTAATTTCCAGCATCTCATTGTTTTATTTTTATAATTAAATTTTGGGTAAAGTACACATATCTCCTAATCGGCTCAATATTCCACGTATCACCCCTGTTTTACACCCCAAATGCCAGATAGGTCCAATCCATTAAATACTACCATTAGATGCCAATATATTAACCATTTTGTCCTTTGCTCCATTTTCTTAAATATGAAAAGACTTAATTATCCTCACTTATTTATTGGACTAAATTAATTGAAAATGACCATTTTACCCTTTATTTTATTTTTATAAATGAAAAAACCTAATTGCCCTCAATTATTTATTATCCTAACCTAATTAAAAAAGACTATTTTACCCCTAAATATTTGTTCCTAAAAACCAACCCAACCTAACCGTTGCGGAGAAAGAATTCAAGAAACGAAAAACTTGACCATTTTACCCTTTATTCTATATTTATAAATTTGAAAAGACCTAATTGCTCTGACCTATTTGTTCATAATATGAAAATACCTTTTTGCCCTAACCTAATTTGATAAGACCCTTTTACCCCCACTATTCGTTCTTAAGAACTTAATAAAATCTAATTATCAAAATGCCCTTTTTAGGGCATAATTACCGAAATACCCGCATCTTCCCCAAAACTGTTTTTTTATTCTTAAAATATCGACTTTAGGATTTGCAGGTCACGGCGGACCGCAAATGGGAGAAACTTAACCCCTTGGCCGATTGTCAAGCATCCGCAGGCTAGCAGCCCTCTCCTGGCCGCGGGTTGCGATGGGTTTATGTGTAGTAGGGGGATTCAGGCCTCGGATTAGGATTGAATGATGGATGAACTCCATATCCATGTTGAACTGCCATCGTCGAGGGTTCTCTCCCTACACTACTGAAAAAACTAATTTGATGAGTGGGAAAGAAAAAACACGAAAACATTATAGAATCGAGAAAACTCAGAAAATAGTGATTTTTATGTGTAGCAGGGGGATTCAGACCTCGGATGGAGCCCAAGTTTTGGTTGAGTGTTAGACTTAGGGTTTCCTGTGAATCCCCAAAACAGTGGTAGGATCTGATTAGCAAATCCGCCTGAACTAAAAAACACTATTGCAAAAACTGGGACACACAACAGGGGAGCCGCAAGTCTTAAATCAGCGAATAATAAAGCTTCTAAGAACAGGGTTTGAAACTTTGAATTTCAATAACAGGAATAGGATCAGAGACATTAAACCAACTCAAATCAGAGATTAAACAATCGATTGATAGGGGTAACAGTACCTTTTTTTTTTGCCCAAAAAACAGAATATGAATGAATAAGAGTTAATGGTTACTTGTTAATTATTAATTAGCAGATTTGGAACAACAGTTAACCACACTCTTAAAAGACATCAATAATTCATCAAATCATTAGAAGTATCTCTATCAGGGATGAGATTTCAGATAGAGAGAGTCTCCGTTTAGGGAAGGAAGGAAGTCGTTCTTTTCTCTTTCCTCCCTCTCGAGTTAAAAGCTCAAATTCATTGGAATTATCAAGCAAATAACCCAACAACAGGCCTCGCAATCGTTTCGGAGTGGGATGAATGCAAAAACTCTTGAAGATTCCATTGAAACATATGAAAGAAAACCAAAAAGGAAATGATTTTGAGATAGAGAGAGAAAACCAAAAATAGAAAGAATTTTGAGATGGAGAGAGGTTAGGGCAAAAAAGATTTTGAGACGCAGAAATCAGAAGACCGCTCTCCAGAGATTCAAGAGAAAAACCATTTTGGGGAAGATGAGGGTAGTCTGGTAAAATAGTTTTTTCTAATTAGGTTAGGGTAATACATAAGTGAGGGCAATTAGGTCTTTTAATTTATAAACATAAAACAAAGGGAAAAATGGTCATTTTCAATTAGTTTAGTCCAACAAATAAGTGAGGATAATTAAATCTTTTCAGATTTAAGAAAATAAAGCAAAGGGTAAAATGGTCAAAATATTGACATCTAACGGTGGTATTTAACGGATTGGACCTATCTGGCATTTGGGGTGTAAAACAGGAGTGGTACATAGAATATTGAAGGGTGGTACGTGGAATATTGAGCCGCTTAGGGGGTACAAGGAATATTGGATGCATTATAAGGGGTACGTGTACTTTACCCTTAAATTTTCAATCATGTTTAATTGCTTTTATGAAAATCATATTTTACTGGTTTATCTTCCCACACAGGTGTAGTTAATTTGAGCTGCCTTTTACTCCGAAAATTTTTGGTTTTTAAATCCAATTTTACTTATTTTAATTATTCATTTTCAGATAAACCCCAAAACATGTATTTTGGCTGTCCTCTCCAGGCCGGAAGAACATAGACTCCTGTCCACGGTTTATAGGAATTTGTATGAGATTCGTCATCTCGATCGTTTCGTGTACTTGATCAATACAGATTGGCCGATACAGTATGTATCCTCCCCTAGTGGTTTAGAGAATCTTTTCCCTTAACAGTTTTCACATGTAACTTTACTGCATCAAAGGTCCAATTTAGAGGTTTGGCTAACAAGATCTAGATTGATCAAATAACTAAGATATATATAGATGAAATTTTCATGTAGGCTAACTACATGTCTCTTAGCCTTGGGCTTCTATATTAAAGCATATAACTTCTGGCTTAGAATTATTTTTTTAGTTGAATCTGGCTTTGAATCTTTCATGCCTCACTTGTGAGGTTGAATCAGACTAAAAAAAAATTTAAAATATTGGACTATCAACATGACCCCACATGTGGAAGGAGGCATTGTTAATCATTATAGAAGAATAAAAGAGACAACACTGGGATCAACCTTTGATTTAAAAATAGGTTTAAATCCAAAGTGGAGATAACTAGGGTTTGGAAGAAGAGTTGCAGGGTTGAGTGTTAGAGAGGGCAAGTTGGTCATTCTATCCTATTAAGGGTAAAATGGTCAAAAAAATCCAAACGTTTGAACATAACATCCTAGACTAACGGATTAGACCAAAATGCTACATTGTTTTGAAAGTAGGAGAGAGTTTCCATTTAGAAAAATTGTAAGGGGCATTTAGACAAATGGGCATTTTCAGATATCACTTGTTAAAAATCCAAACAAAAAAAATAAAAAATAAGGATAGTTTAATATATCCTACTACTACAAAAATGAAAGAGGTGGAAAAAAGCAAGAAGAGAAGTGATGAGAAGGGGGGGTATCCTACCAAAATAAAAAACAATATAATAGAAACCAACCAACATACTTTGTTAATGTATTGTTTTATTATTAAAAGTAAATCAGTATACTTATTCAACTCTCATATAACATACATTATCTATAATAATGCTTTGAGAGCACGGTTCATCCATGCCCGTGGTAGGACCTTTCCTACATACCCACTTTAAATGTCAACATCTACCATTGATAGATTAAACAGGTCTCAATTTTTTGTGGATCTATCAATCCTTGCTCACATGTCAAGTTTCAATACCTTTGGAGTTTGTCATACGTGTATAGACATGTATAGGGATGCATGCTATGCGGGAGGATATTTGATTGAATTAGGATCTAAAATTTGAGATCAATAATCTAGACCATGACCTCTCCATCCAATGGTTGGAATAGCCACATCAGTTGTCCATATAGCAAAAGAACAGTAGGTGAATAAGAACCATTTTCCCTAGTATTTTATCTAAATAATTTCCAAATAACTAGTGCTTTTTTCTTTTGTTGGTAAAAGGCAAATAACTGATGCTACATTTTAATAAAATGTTTTAAAATAATTATGAAAAATTGCAAATAGCCAACGCTTTCTAAATAAACCTGATATACTATCCAAAGAAATGGTTTACAACTACCTCCCTTTTTTTAATTTATAGGGAAAATTATGTCTATCACCCTTGAGGTTTCAAATAATTATGTCTATTACTCCTGGGATTTCATTTATTTCATAAATTTCCCCTCTATTTTGAAAGACTTTTACAAACGTATCCTTACCATGAGATGAGACCAGTTAAATGATGATGTCATCCCCCAAATATTAATTAAATACCCATAATACCCTTAAATGAAGGTGCTTTAACATATGTACTCCCATTTGTTTGAAGCCCTAACCTGTTAGATTAATTTCTCTCTCCTGTCTCACTCCTTACTCTCGCTGCCGGAGTCCCATGCTATTGCCGTTGTACCTCTTTTATAATCCACCCAATTCACAGACCCAAACTCAATGTCACTGTTGGAGTTCAACTTGGAAATTTCCATTCGGCAGATTACACACCCAACTGCATGCAGTGAAGAAGAAGAAAAGAAAGTTGCAGAGAAAACCCAGTTTATTAATGGCTTTAAACTATGAAAATGAAATGAAATTAATCTTAAAGATGAAGTTTGAAAAGAACTTAAACTGGAATTAAATCAATGTTTCATAAATGACTCAACAACAATAATACCCATCTACCAACTTTCCTATTTCGTCAAGGAAATGTCAAAAAGACTCTGTTCATGGTCTGCACACTGATTGAGCTTCTTTTTCCGTCCAATTGGTTAATTTGAATTAACCATATCAGGCCTTTTCTTTCCCGAGGGAATGGTGAAATCCTAACAGACGCGTTTTTTAACGATCAAAGCACCTTTGCTTTGTCCCCTTTATCGCCATTTTCTTGTGCGCTCCAAAGCTTATTAGAAACTCAAAGCCATGGAAAGAATTTCTAACCTCGTGGTTACTGCTAGTAGCGTCGCGTCTAACGGGTCTACTAATTTGTCTTCCAAATCTTGCAATAGAACTAGCTCTCAGTATATCTTCTTCTTTGGTTCTTCTTATCGGAATTGTTCCTTCTGGACATAACTTGCCTGAATTTGACAAAACCTGAAAACCTTCCGGCACTGAATCCATCGGATTGTCGCCATTGGGTCTCTCCAGTGGATCCTGTAAGAAGAACAAGAGAACGTTTAGATTTTGAGATCAAAAGGGAAGAGAAAGTTCAAATTGTTGTTACGAGCAGAATTCAAATACCAGTGGATTTTGCCCTCTCACTTCAGGATGATCGAAAGCTGGCTGTATATGTGATAGAACGCAATCTATAAGGTCACCATCTGGACTTTGTAACAACAAACAAGAATCTGATTCGTTAAACTTACAGCTCTCCTGAGGGACTTTCTCCGGCTTGATGGTGGCTTACCGTAGATGGGGTGGACGGGTTCTCTGCCGTTAGGGTTCAAGAGTAGAAAAAGGGCAAAAGTGTCATTTTCTCCAAAATTAACAGAGTTAGTACTCAGGGATATGAATGTAATTTTGAAATTCTAAGGATGATAGACATAATTGTTTAAAACCTTAGGGGTGGTAGACATAATTTTCCCTTATTTATATTATTTTGTTGAGAATGTTGACTCAACTATTATGAACCAAAAAAAAAAGAAAGAAAGAAAAAATAGTAAAGAGTTCAAATTACCTTTAATTGTCTCATTAATTAATGCATAGTAAGGTTTTATAGGAAAAAAATAGTGTATTTCATAGAATGAAAAGTCTATTTGTTATATATTTAAGAAGCACTAACTTACTAGGGCCGGCAATACATTTGAATTAGATACATGGGTGATAGTATTTGGGACTAGTTTAATGGAAATTATACTCTTTTATTTTTTCAGGAAAGATGTTCGGGCAGAGGTAAGGCGGACATTGTGCGCGGCGTTCTGTCTGGGCCACACAGGCCGCTACGGACAGTGTGTCGTAGAAAATCTGTATTACTAGATGTGTCGTTCTCACACGAATTCTCTAAATTGTCTTGGATAGGCCTCACCTAGTCTTGGAAAAGTAGGATAATCTTTCTAAAATAAAAAGGAACTTTATAAAGAACCCGATGTACAAAGAAAGGATCTGTTTTGACAAGAAAAGGATATATCCGTTTATCTCTGACTCAGATTTATGAGATGATAAAAATATAATTATACAAAGAATTGGTACACGTAGGAATGGATGTAGAATATCAAAAAGAGTTTCAACAATAGCATTGTGACTATTAGAGATCCAGGATTTGAATTGATGTCCTTTCATTGATTCTTCCTATAGATTTCATTTCAATTGGAATTTAGTTATATTCATCATGTACTATGATCCCTATTAAGCATCCATGGCCTAAATGGTTAAAACGCTCAAATCATAAATGGTAAATTCGTAGGTTCAATTGCTAATATATGCACGCCAACAGGAACGTTCAATAAGTCAAATGGAATTGGCTCTGTATCAATGAAATGAAATCTTACAGGAATGAAGTTCTGTGAGCACTTAGCAGCATCAATTGGATGCAACAAAATGTTGGAAATGCTCAAATCATAAACGGTAAATTCAGTAGTTCAATTCCTGCTGGATGCACACCAACAAGAACGTTCAATAAGTCTATTGAAATTAGCTCTGTTCAATGGAATGGAATCTTACCCGAATGAAGTTCTGTGAGGACTTAGCAACATCAATTGGATGCAACAAAATGTTGGCAACCCTTGAAGATTCTCATATCTTCTAGGGTCTATCATGAACTCACTCCAAGGGACGAAACTCGGTCCATGCACACAAATCAATAAACTGTCAGTTTTCTTCATTCTATCAACTATTGGTATTTGCCAAAAATTCTGGCTGCATTCATTGCTGATTTCTATCCTGTTACTCATCAAATTCTATAATCGCTGTTTCAATTGCACTAAATTCTACATGTATGGCTTTTTCCAAACGTTGGTACACAGAATTTACATCTGTGAAGGACTGGCAGGTATACCGCTTAAAAACGCTGAAATCAATAGGGAGACTCCGCACAAATATGAGTGAATTTCTGTCTTAGAGTTACCCATAACTGGTGCCACCACATGCAGGAAGCTTTACAAGGGGCATGAATAAAAATACAAAATTTTAGAACAAGCAGCAAAAATCATCATAACCCAGTGGAAATAAAAACAGATTTACCATGGATACAACATACAAAATTAACTGATAAAATGTTAAGACTCATACAGCAGCTGGCCTCTTTTGACCTGCTAATTGTCTATTTTTTAAGAGGTTAACAATTGGTTTCCTTTTCAACAAAAAGCACAGGAATGCCAAGATAAAAGCAGCAACAAGAGGAATTTCCAGGTGGATCTTTCCAAAAATCTTCAACAGTTCAAGTTTGTGATTATCGTTGCAACTGCTTCTTGGTTGCAGATGCATCTGTAGATCATCTTCTGGATCCAGAACAAAATCCACGCTCATGGCTTCATCTTCCAGTAAGATATGCGTGCTCTTTGATTGGTAACCAGGCATTGTAACCATAACTACAAGGCATAGTTTTTAGATTCAAGTTACAATTTTATTTAGAAATTGGGTCATCCTAAATGCAAAATACCAAAAACAAACCAGCACAACATGTTTTGTGCAGATTCTTAATATCACACCTTTTTCATTGGGCACCACTTCATATCACTCTTTAAATTGCATTAAAACAGGTACCAATCAGATGTGAAGAACCAGACACAAAAACTTTAAACTCATGGCCGCAAAGTTGGAAAGAACACAAGAAAGCCCATTATTATTATTATTTATAGAGGAGGGGGGGGGGGAGGGGGGGTTGGGAGGTGGGTGGGTTTGTGTGGGCTGGGGAGGGGTCTAGGGTTCACTCAATGGATGCTCTGGATTCATATAATCAGTTAAAAGAAAAGAAGGCACAATGTTATTCTAGGGGCATAAAAGGATAGATAATAACTTGCCCTTGGGTTTAGGATGGATGCAAGGACATCTAAATTTGATCCACAAAAATTAACCAGATATCTTAAACTAATTAAATATCCAGCAGCTCCTAAACTTGGGTATTCCAATACCTGGAACCAGACATTCTTATAGCTATATATCAGCCCATTTTTCATTAATTCCTTTTAGAATGTATACAAAACCATGTTGTTTATCTGCACAATCATAATTCATAAGCTTTGAACCAAGAACATCAAAATATGAGAAGAAAAAGAAGGAAAAGGAAAGGGCAGATGACTTAATATACTCTTAAGACTAAATAAAGCCTTGAAACTTCAGTGGTATTTCAAGTTGTCTGAAAGATGCAAACACAACTGTATTCAGAATCTGAATCAGATTGGACTAGGAAATATCTGGATTTAGTTCAATTATAATTGTAGATCCTTCATTGGATTGAATGAATGCGAATACTAATCCACTTCAATCAGATCTGATTCAGATTATAATATGACCTGTTGACTGGCCTACTTGGGTTGCAAGTGTGTGTGGTTGTGTTTGAAAAGCTTCTGAATTGCCAAGGTACACTGTGCCAACAGGTTGAACAGTCTCATTTTTCATGACATTAAAAGGCAGTGGATACACAAGCCTAGTAGTGGAAGCAAATGTCCCAGAAGTGATAGAAGCTCCCCGTGTATCATTGCGGAAATGATCTTAACTCTTAAGAAAACCAAAATGACTCCCAAGTTCAATATATAACTTGGAGACATGCTCATAATGGTGGGACCCTCTCTTTTTAAACATTGAGCCATGGCATCGGAAAGCTGATTCTCAAGCTCCTGACGCAGCTTTCCCCATGTCATGTCCTGGCTAAGTCAATAAACTATAGCAAGATGGAGTAAGCAACATTCTGAGGACAAACTTCCATCATTTTCCTATGAACAGCAGAAAATAAACCATTTACTACATGATTCACATCCCAAGATAAGGTGAACTTGCTGCCAAATGCCAAATGGAAAATTGCGTTACAACCGCTTATCTTAAAAGCTCGAGCTCTTAAGGGCTACCACAATGTGTATCAACACAAAACAACACCCCCCGGAGCATGTGCAGATCCACATACACACACGGCTCTGCCCGTGACACCATCATGTGGCACAAAGGGGGCACAACAACACATAACACAAACCCCTCACACTTACTAGGGATTGAACACCTGACCTCTTGGCTCCAATACCATGTTTCAACCACTTATTCTAAAAGCTCGAGTTGTTAAGTAAAGGCTACAAGCCTACAACAATGTCTATCAACACACAATAAAAAAGGGTGTACCCAATGCACGAGGTTCCCGACACTGCAGGGTCTGGGGAGGGTCATAATGTATGCGACCTTATCCCCCGCATTATGGAGAGGATGTTTTCCGACTCGAACCCGCGACCACTAGGTCGCAATGGAGCAACCTTACCATTGCGCCGAGGTCTGCCCTAATCAACACACAATAACAAGTTGATTACTCCAAAACTTGGTAGGAGCAAATTTCTGATTCAAAATTATCTAGAATTTATGATGCAGAGCCTGAAAACAAGCAATAGATACCTGTGGCATGTTCTTATTGCTTGAGAACCAAGTAATATGGGTTGCTTATGCTGGAACAGTGGTGTAGAAAGCAGCATCTCCACCACCATTCCATACTTAATCCCCCTCCCCACCCTCCTGTTTACCTCTTAGCAAGGGTGAAAGCTGCCCCATCACTCAAGAGCGCCCATTACTACATCACAATTCCGAGACAGAGTGAACAGCTGCCTGTAAGGCTGTAAGTAGTAAGTAGGGGAGTTAGTATTGAGTCGACCATTATTGTTCCTCGAGAATGGCCGGGTGAGGTGCGAAGCTGCTCAGCACAAAGGATCGGGTTGTGAGCTCGAACTAGTGGATGAAGATGGGTGGGGTCAGTTCATAGTTGTCAAGGCGGCAAAGTGACCCAAGGCGGTGGAGGGGTGGCTAAGTGCTTAGGCGACTAGACGCCCAAGTGTTATTTTTTATTTCCCCTCTTTTCTAACATTCTTTAGTACGTTACAATATATACCTTATATCATAAAAAATCTACATCAAGTCATAAAAAAATTAAATTAAGCCACATCAAGTGATCAAAAATCAACATTAAGTCACTTTAAGTCATCAAAAATCAATATTAACCCACATCAAGTGATCAAACATCAACATAGAACTAGAAGACAGAAGAACTGAACAAGCAAGCTATTGGAAGTTTGAAACAATCAAAACATATAGTTGGTTTATATTGTTCTTGGAATTAGTCATCGTCATGGTATACCTAGTCTCACATTTGGTTTATACCGTTCTTAGAAAATATGATCTTATCTATAAGTAATTAAACTGCTTTCGATTTAGATTTTAGAGAAATGTTCTTGTTCTTTAAGAAGTTCGAATGGTCAAATGATTTTATTTACATGAGACTTGTTGTATTAGAGCACAAAACCAGCTTTCCAAAAAAATCCAAGATTGCTTAAATCTGATTTATGTTGAAGGAATTATGTTCCAATCAAACCTTATTTGGTGTGCGTGAATGCTGTCAAAAGCCCTCAAAATGAAAATATTTTTTTTAGATATTAAAATAAATGAATATTTAACCGCTCTTTTGGTTTTTAACAATGTTTTTATCATACTAAGATTTATGGAATTTTTAGATTTGAGAAAAACCCTAGCATTAGAAAGTTGAAAATTTCACCTACGCCGAAAATCCAGTTTTTGTTCTTGAACTGGGGGGTTGGCTTTTTATCCTTTTGGAATTTGATTCTTTAACTATTTTTATTGGATTCAAATAGGGGGGTATTTGCTTATTTATGTATAATATCTTCTTCTTTTTTGCAAACGAGGAAACCCTTGAACCTGCTCGAGTTTACTGTTCAGGCCCTAGGGAAAACCCTGGTTACTTGAAGCCTCCCTCCACCCCGTGAAAAAATTCTCACAAATAAATAAGGGCCCAGGCATTCAATACCACTAAGGTGACAACTATGGGTCAGTTAAAGCTTTAGTGCCTCCTTTAGAAGGAGGGTGTCAAAGAGCCTGAAGTTGAGCTGATCTCTTTTGAATTCTTCTCACTGCATCTAGATGAGGAAGTCTGCTCCTAAGCCATCATAAGCCCTTCACCAATTGACATCCAAATATATAAACAAAATAACTCTGCTACTGTAACACCCCCCCCCCAAAAAAAATAAAATTTAATAATAAAAAAATGAAAAATGCCACAAACTTTAAGTGGAAGGGTGCTCAGAAAGGGTATAAAGTGTAGAAACCTGAAAGGAAATTTGAAGCATGTTCACATCTGTAAAAGACTGAAATTCTACCTGTGGCCCTTGAAAAAATACATCACCACATTCATTCAGTGTATATACTCAACCGACGATGCCTTAAAGTTATAAGATTTGAGAATGTTGCGGTTGTTATCTGTTGCCTTTTACCAAACCTTAAGTTTGGAACCCCTTTCAGAAGCTGTCATATTTTCCATGTCACCCTTGAATGTATGGTTGCAATATTCATTTGATTTGAGATTTTTGGACCATCCCATGAGAGAGAAGAATGTGGAACTTTTCAAACCTTTCACACTGTAGAAGGAAAAACAAAAACCACTTAATGTAGTCCTAGATAGGTAGGAGACCTACTAGGAGCCAAACAACAGGATCAAATAACAAAAGGGGCTGCTGGTTCGAATGGACAGCACTAGGATTTAGGTCAATTCCTAGGGTTTGGGTGGGATATTGGGAAAGGGGTTTATAGGGTATTAATGGGCAGGTCTAGGGGGTCAATATGGTATAAAAAGGTTAGGATTTGGATGAGTTTTGAAATTCTGTAATTTTGGGCAGAATTGAATTTTAGGGTTTTGGGTTTGGGTTTTAATGGAGCAAGGAGATGAAGGGGTTAGAGTGGGAGTTTGGGGTTGAAACTTGGATCGAGTGTCAACAATGATGTAAGGGATGTATGCTGAAAGTTTGGTTTGAAACTGATGGACAGATTTAGAGTTATGGAGGTTTCCTAGTAGAAGTAGGAGAGATGGGTAAAACTGTAATTTCAGACAATCGGTTGGGTGGATGGTGTTGAAATTTGAATCGAGTCTCTCTTAGGGTTTGAGGAAGACTTGACCACATTTTTAGCAGATTCTAATGGTTAGATTTGGCTGGGCAGAATTCTCACGAAAATCACCTTATATGTGACCTTCTAGAAGGAAGAAGAATAGTTGCAGAATTTCTTACTTGTTACAGGTCTTCAATGGCAACAACTTTGAAGATGAACAATGGGGTCTCCCGATCTTCACAATGCAAGGAGATAAGTAGCAGCCCTCCCGATCTTCACAATGCAAGGAGTCGATTGGAGATCCACCAATCCCTTCAACCTTGATATTACTCACAAGGCAACCTTGATATTACTCACAAGGCACACTCACGATGGAGCAAAGGCAGCAACAAAGGCAGCAAGCATAAAGCTAATTTTTATTAATCAAATTCGTATGTAATGCCGGCCTCCCTTACAAACTTATTTAGAAGACTCAAAAATAGACTTAGACACTAAAAAGGAATGGCCTAACCCTATCCCTAACCTATTAGGTAACTTAAACGAACTAGGAAACTAAAATACTAAAAGAAATAGACTCAAAACATGGCTGGACTTATAGAGTCCTAATCCAACCCAACTTACATCACATGACCACTTAACCAAGTCACATGATCACTTAAATTGAACCAATTGGATGCAACCAATTTGAACCGGTTCAATTAAAAAACATAAAAATAAACTAAGTATTGGGCTAATCCCGTATGCAACCTATATATCCATATTTTAGGCCCATAAAAGTGGCCTAATACATTAAAAACCCATGGGATCAAAGGCCCAACATGTATGTAACCCAACCTTAGACTTATTCCCAATGAAACAAGCCCTATTTGGTGATGAATCTGCATCACCACTTTTCCCAAAAACACAATTTTGAATATACTAGAAAATGACAAGCCCACCATACAAAGTTGTGCAAGCACTTCAGATCATGGAGCCTTGCTGCTGATGCATTGTGATGCACAACTCAGAAATTTTAAAGGGATAGAATAATGCCGCACATGGCAGATCATCTAAAAAGCCTTGTTCTTTAAGATGTATTAGTTCAACCCCTACTCACCCCCCCAACCCCCACCCCTCCAAAAAAGAAAAAAAAAAAAAGAAAAAAAAAGGAATTCACTTCAAGCATTTAAATCATTATTATTTTGGATCTCCCCAAAATGTAATCCAGTGATGATGATACAAAAAAGTGGCATTTTCCATGATAATTTATATCTCGTGGGACAAGACACTAGGAAGACATTTTAGAGTAAGTTAGGTTATGGATGGATTGATGCGACCCTAGGGCTCGGAAACCCTGTTTGAAATCACTATGGGCTCACCCAAGTGTTAGAGAACTCAAATATGATAAATATATGGCAGTTCTATAAATATATCAAAAGTAGCCAGGAAGAGTGGCAATTTGATAAATAACCAGAATTGTAGAGGGCTACTTTGGAAAGTGGATGTGGGTTAGGACACGAAGGTCTTTATATTTTTTGTATGGGTACAGAATTGGAAGTAATTATAAGTTATGGACAGACTTAGAATTAACAAGAAGCACAAGGGTATTTATGGCTATACAATAGAAAGCCTCTTTAATAAATAACCCGGTTGAGGTTATCTTCTTCAACCTCCAGAACTCGAACCAGCATCAATGTCTCTTGGCTTCAAGTGATGAAACATCCAACCATAAGCATCCAACCAGACCAGAAAAACAGATATAAGACAATGGGAAACTTCTGCAACTGAACCTGGCGTAGTCACCGCTAAAGTCTCAGTCGGAAGGCAGTAACTGCTGGTAGAATGAGAAATCTGGGAATGGAATTCCAGAGTGTGAATCACCCTAAGGTGTATGACCATCACTCCAAATGTCAGGAGGAACAGTAAGGAATGGTTACAGTTCGATTCAGATCTGGTTGGTTGCAGGCACTGCTCAGAACAGAATATCAGCGGTAACAATGAAGGGAAAAACAGTAATAGACATAGAAGATCAGAAATAAAGATAAGGAGAGAACAAGGAATGAGTAGAAAGAGCAATGGAAAAGGGATATGGAAGAAATCAGACCTGAGAAGGAAAGAAAATCAATCGCAGAGAGAAGAGATCAGAGGCGGAGAGAATGAGATGCTCAGCTCTTGGAAGCCAATGGTATCAACTATTCAACTCAAAATCTTTTTCATTCAAAACTCTCTGTTCAACGATGGACTACAAGCATCTATTTAAAGAGTTGCAAACAAGAAAACCAAACCTATTCAAACTCTAAAACGGAAATAAAATTTGACCCTGACACCTACTTGCTAAAATGACTCTAACAAGATAAAGATAAAAGAAAACAAATTGCATTATTATCTCCAAGTAACCCTAATTAACCCAATGTCTAACTGCATCATGGATGAAACTGAATGCGTATACCTTCATAGCTCTCGCCTGGAGCAAGCATGCGGTGGTAATCACCAAATGATCCATCAGCTTTCACCTGTAAATTTACAATTAAGATGTATTAAAATAGATTTATAGGACAGGTATTAGAGTAATGTTAATAAACAGGAACACATCAGAGGTGTTAGTCTGACTATAAGCCTGTCAAGCAACGGTTCCAATTTCTGAGCAGCCAATTTGTAATATGAACTAACTATTAGGCTCGTTCTGAAGATTTCCGGGCTATAGCTTTATCACAAGTTCCAATTGTGAGAGAGGGGGGGGGGGGCAGCATTCGATGATTCTACCTGCAAGGCATCCTTTACCAAAAGTTGGCCTAAATAGGGAGATAGTGGCCCTCCAACATATTTCATTTTTATTTCACTCAAAATTTTGCATGCGCACCAAATATTCCGTATGGACTAACAATTTCAATGGCTTCAGATCAGGTTGCTTTTAACATGAGAGCTGTTAGCTCCACTGGATAGGATCATGTCCATAGAGTGACAGTCTGTAGGACCAAGCCCTAATTGCAGGCAGTATAAATTATGCTGAAAGTTCATCAAGAATTTTAAAGATATTGGATGCCTATTGTTAAATCATAGTCCCTGTATACCATGATAGGGGAGTTCCCCTCTCTATCGTGGAATACCTCATTCCTAGTTGTACTAGGAATTTATGCTTTGTAGTAATCTTAGCTTCTGGTTTCTAGTCTGAATAAGACACTTTCAATTGTAATGTTAACTCTATAAATACAATTCAAGGACGGAGTCTAGCCACCGATTGCTAGTCTCTTTGGCAATTGCTTTGTTCTTCTCTTCTTTCTCTCACTCTCTCTCGTGGTTACTGGTTTCTAAATCTGATATTGTAACACCTATAATCTGGCAAGCCTGCTGAATGTAATCACTACGCAGGCTTACAAATCTTAATCAGCTTCAGTCAGTGAACTCTAGAAACCAACCAAAAGTGAATGAACTTCCTTCAACACAAGCTCATCCTAATAAACTTTTTAATTGCACACCCAAGTAAAACTTTCAAGGAAACAAGTGAGATATGAAATGGTTGAGGTACACACCGTGTAATTTATTCCCTTGATTGTGATAGAAGCAGGCAAAGGTTGTCCATTATCTGAAGAAAAGGTCTTTCCATGTATTCCTGTCTGTACAAGCACATGAATGCTTCGAATGAAAAACTAAAATTTACATCTTCAGACATTTATAAAAAAAATAAATATATAGAAAGAAAGAAGAAATTCCAGCACATCAGAAATAATGTCGGAGAATTTATGCCTTAAAACTGGAAATTAATTACTGTTCATATTCTATGTAATAAAAGTGGATTCTATGAAATAGGTATGCGAAGATAAATTAACCACACATTATTCAATGTTTTTAAGAGGCTTTATTCTATTAAACACTGTTCACAATTATTACTTATTTTGGTTAGATCATAATGTCTGTTTCAAGCTATTCAAAATTCCAACATTCTGAAGTTTTAACCAATTTCAAATCAATGTAACACGGAGCTTCCATATTTTGATGAAAGATTGAAATTTCAATATCTTGAATTTATTTTGATAAGCAGAAAATTGATGCCAAAACTGATATTCTAAGATCTTTTTTAGAATAGAGATTGTTTGTGTGTAAACAATGATAGAGCAGAAGACACTTATGTGTTTGAAAGATCCCTTGAAAAATATCTTTTAAGTGTTACTTTCATATACTTCATTATACCGCTTTTGACATTTTGATATTATCTCACATACGTACGAAATTAAATTCACAATCTAAGGGATCTATTTAGAGACCTCTCTATTCATGTATTTGTCCAGAGATTATCTTTCACACAGACCTTCTTGTTATGGGTTGAAAGCAGTAGGGGAGATACACCTAATGTGAGGGACCTTGAGTGCCCTTTACCATTATAAAAAGCCCCCCATTCAGAAGCCAGTAGAAAACTCTAATCATTCTTTTTGGGGGGTGGGGGGAGGGGTAGCTGATTGAGAAGAAGAAAAAAAACGAGTGCTTAATCACTCAATGAGGAACCTTGCTTCTAATGTCACTGCAAACGATGTTGAAAAGGTCATGGAATTCCAGATCTCAAAAGGCCTACCGTATGATAATAGACTATTCACTACCGTTTCACCTAAAAGCTCGAACTGTTAGGGAAGGGCAGCGTCAATGTACACATCAACACTCCCCCGCACGTGCAGGCCAAAGATTCCATGGTCCTTGTACATGGAGCTCACACGACATTTCCTTCGTGCGGAACCGAGGGAGAAGAAATGTCAAGAAAACTCTTCCGATTCACTTCCTAGGAGTCGAACACTTGACCTCCCTGCTCTGATACCATGTTCGCTACCATTTGACCTAAAAGCTTGAACTGTTAGGGAAGGGCAGCATCAATGTATACATCATCACAGACCACTATTGATAAGAGGACAAAAAGAGGAGGGGGGGGGGATACAAGCCCTACAATAAAGGGATCCTCAAGACATGGAAAGCATTGTACCAGTAGAACATAGCTCACATGAGATCAATTTTAAGCTACAAAGGGTTTATTTGCGATTACCTTTTAAATCTGAAGAGGTCTCAACGCATAAGATAGTAGAAGGTTCGGTTTGAATGGGATTTCAATAAGTTTGTTGATGTAGTGCCACAGGGGTATTTTAGTCACATGGTTAAAAGGGCGTACCCAGTGCACGAAGCTCCCGCCACTGAGGGGTTTGGGGAGAGTCATAATGTATGCAGCCTTACACCTGCTTTCGCAGAGAGGCTATTTCTAGAGTCCAGACTCAAACCCGTGACCACTTAGTCACAAAGGCCCAACCTTTACTGTTGCACCATTTTAGTCACATGGTATTTTTGTAATTAGTTCCAGGATATATTGCAAAATACTTATGGGGTCGAGTAGGGCATTTCTCTCCCTCATCTCGATTTTCCTTTTCCTCTTCTCTCTCTCTCTCTCTCTCTCTCTCTATTTCTTTTATAATGTTTAGTAGTGACTGAGATGGTTACACGTTATAGTAAGTTTTATGGAGAAAAGCAGTGAACCTTTCGTACATATTTAGTTGTTTAAGTTGGTTTCTTCTTCCCAAGTTGGATAAGGATGGGTTATAAAAATATTTATTATCAATGCCAAAGTATAATTAGAAGTCTTATATTATTTATTTATTAGATTATAGGAATTAGAATAAGGAAGCCTAGGTATGGCTATGCAAGGTTTTAAGTATAGATCCGTATCATATTGTATCCGCCGATACATATCGGTATCAGTAGGTATCAATACGATATTGACCGATACGTCTCTTTTTTTCAAATGAAAGTGTATCGTATTGTATCAACTGATACGTGTCGATACGATACATATCGATACAGTCGATACACACTTCATTTGCCGATTTTTTTGGATTTAAAACATATCGATATGTATCAATATGTATAAACTTCACATTTTTGCCCAAAACACGACCCATAACCTGCAGAGGTGGAAAAAAGGTATTCCAGCCACTTGGAAAACCTAGAAAAATTGGATTTGAACTCGATTTTTCACACAAATCAACTTAGGGTTTCCATTCAAGAGTGGAAAATGATTCAATCTGTGGAAAAACACCATCATTTGCATCATCCAAGAAGCTAAAATCGAAGATTGAAGGGGATTTTGCAAGGAAAGGTATGTTTTTTTCAAAAAACTTGATTTTTTTCTTCTAATCTTGCTTTTTAGTTCTGTTTTTTGCTATAAATCCATGCATTTAGGTTCAACTACGCTATTATGCATGCATGATGAACATTTGCAAGGATTTGAACTCAAATCCATGATTTTTCACCCAAAAATGAAAATGTCTTCCATAAATGACTCTACATGTAAGAAATCTCATCTTTTCTAACAATTTCAATTTAACGCACTTATCTGGTTATACATTATTCTCCATTTTAGTGTTTATGCATGATATATGTTATATATTGCTTGTTTATATTGTTTTTTGTGTCCAAAAGTGTATTTCCATGTGTTTTTGTACCGTTCGATACGTATCTCCGATACGATACGATATGTTTCTTAAAATCGTCCGACCGATACGATACCCGATACAAATACTTTAAACCTTGGCCGTATGTATTCGAGGAAAAATTCCCTGACATTGAGATTTGATGGTCAAACCTACTTTGGTTCATGGTGAACACTTCCTTATCTCTTTTCTCATTTCTTCAATTTTCTGCAATTCTGGTTCACATATTCTATAATACATAGTTGGGCCCAAGGTTCGAGAACTCGCGAGATCTCGGATTTTCGAAATCTCGAGACGAGATTGCCTGCGAGTCTCAAAAGTGCAATATCTCGGCGAGATCTTGGATCTCGGTTGGATCTCGGTTTCGACCCATTATTTTAACCCACCTACCACTTAAATACCTTACCTAATTGGACAAAACTCGACATATCTCAGCGAGATCTCGGATCTCGGGTTGACCCAAAGTTGAGGCTTCGAGTTGAAGAAAAAAAAAATGCACCAAATCGGCGAGATCTCGACTCGTTTCAGTTTTTCCAAGAGTCGAGTTGGCACCGAGACCCGAGTTTTAGTACCTTGGTTGGGCCAATCACTTGTATGCTATCAATTTGTCTACCATCATTCATAACAGAGTAGGAAGAAAATTTCTTCCTTCGAAGTTGCAATTGTGATTGTTGAATACAAGAAACAGGAAGCCAACATGGAAAAATTGGGACAAAAAAAGGGGAAACATAAGTAGTTGAATATCTTTCTGCCAAACAGCATAAGCAATAAATCCATGTGATTGACCTCATCTGCTCATCATGCTGATACATGCGGACCATGCCACAAGGCCTTTTTATTTTATTTTTAATACTATACCTACAAAATATAGCAACAATTACCTCAATTCCCAATAATTATACTAAGTGAAGCAGTAGAAATTTTGCTTGAAGAAAATATTGTGGTCATTTAAAATAATAACACAAATGGGGAAACCTATTTTTTGAGAGGAAGTAAAGACAACAAGCAAACCTACTGTTTCACACTACTCTGTTTTAAGTAAAGTAATTCAACTTTATCAGACTCAAAAAAGTGAATGACTGGAAAGTAAAGATGCATCAGAAGGGAATGTGAAAGTGGTTATAGATGATGCTACCAAATGGCTGGCCCAGAAATAATTTGCAATAAACCTCACCTTAACAAAACTTGCAACTAGATTCAGCATACTCATTCTGTTAAACTCCCAAAGAACAGGAAGCTGCAACTTTGAAAAAACATAGGATCAAAAAGGAAACTTTGAAATATGTGCACGAATATTTCAACGAAATAAGCTATAAACACTTGAATACAAAACATTAACCAATAGAAAAAAGTGATTGCTTTGAATCATACGGAATATTAAGCAATAAAGTGAGTGGGTAGAGCATATTATTCTATATGCAATCTTGTTCTTAAACAGAATGAAGCTTTGGACAAAATATTGATTGTTGACCATGATATTAGAAGGATAAGAAGTAGCCTCTTATGCGTTGAAAGGGATGCTCCCTCGAGGTTTTATTCTAGGCTTATAGCAGTAAAAGTTGAAACAAATAAAGCATCTGGGCAGGTCTGTCAGCCATTATTGGGGGTTTCCTGATGGTTCTGTTTTTGGTTCTCTTGTAGGCAGGTATTGGAGCTTATGGTGCTTCTTTGCTGGAGGGATGGCTGTCCTATGGTTGCAAGAAGGGGCACTAATCACTTATCTCTTTTGATGGGCTGTAAGCCTGTAACAAGGGTCGTACTAGAGGATTGAGTGGAAATGTCGAATTGATATAGCAGCACGAATAGAATTTGTTTAAGCTTTTCTTGTCGTCCCTCATCTTTGTTTCTCTTTTACTTTTTAGTGCTTTTTTTTGCTCTTTGTTCCTTTTTTTTTTTTTGGGTGGGGGGGATAAGCAACAAAGGGAGTTTTACCAAAAGGAATCAGAGAAAATACAAGTCACATAGAGTGATCTTCAAGAGGCATCATTGAAAAGGAAAATGTACACCCAAGACTGAGAAACAACAAGGGTCCACAGCCCTGCAAAGATAGAACATTCTTGTGATCCACTGAGACCTTCCCACATCTTTCATAGCCAACTCATCTGCCACCGTGTTCGCAGAACTTGGCTTCCAACTGAACGAGCAATTCATTTGTGAAGCCGAAAAATAATGTGTCTAATAACATGAGAAAAACTCCATGGCGCTTGTGTGGAAGATGAAAGTGCTTTGTTTGCTCTGTTGTATATCCCTCTTAACAGCTGAAGGTCAATAAAGCACTTTTTTTTTGCTAAAAAAAATGTTTGTATGTTTTGTAAGAAAGGGAGGTAGACACAAATCATTTGATGCTTCATCCAGATCCTCAGCTTGTTTAGAGATGGAAAGTGAAAGCTTTACCTACATCTTCATGCTGGCAACTCAATCTACAACCACACCAAGCTACATCCCTTAACAAAGTTGTATAATACTTACACAGCATACCCACATGGTCTAGTTGTGGCATCATGCAACATGGTCTAGTTGTGTGATCCTTGCTTGGCACCTAGAGGTCAAGACTACAACTCTCAAAATATCACTTTCGCCTTCTGTCCACTACAAAGAAAAAGGCTTCATAAATGTGAGTCCAACCCACACCTGAACAACCCATTTCTAGGGCGCAGTAATGTATACTAAGGTTGGGATCAGGTTAGCCCTCAAACTTTGGATTGGCTACTAATAAATGTTCAGCTCTTATATGGCCATGTTTTAGGGCCAAACTAGCCAAAGATGGCCTAAGTTGCAACCCTGTGCTAAAAATCCAAGGTTTCCATGCAAAAATATAATTAAATAATATCACATTTATGAGAGAATAGTTTTGACCTCAGTGAGTTGATTAAGTGGTACCACTTGATTCCTTTGACTAGAACTAGAAAGGTAAGTAATTATTCAAGGAGGACCTCAATTAAACATGAAGAGGTTACTTGTTTTTTACTCCTATATCATCCCTATTGAGACTACCATCATCTTCTCCAAAATTTACAGCATGCGCAAGAGAATATAGTGATTTTTTTCCTCCAGTACCTACTTTATAAATGGGGGAGGGGCGGTGAGGATCAGGAGCCTGAACCCGAGACCTCCTGGTGAACATGGGCTTACCGCACCATGATACACCAACTGCGCTAGGCAGTTGTTCTGCGAGAATATAGTTAGTTATTCAAGGTTTTTGTTCCTTCACAATCATCTGCTAAATAATCGTTGCGACAATTATCGGAAAAGATAACCAGCAAAACCGAGAGAGGCTGAGGAAGAAGAGAAAAAGGGGCTGCCAGATAGTTCAACAACCGATGGCAGCCTCCCCCTTTCCAACCTTATTTATAGGGTAAACACATTACAGGGACCTTTCCTACTCATAGTTCAAGAATTCGTCGAGATCTCAGTAATATCTCTCTTTTTGAAAAAAGCGAGACGAGACTTGAGGCGAAAATGAAATATTACTCCAACTCGGTCGAGTCGAGATCTCGGTTCGATCGAGATTTGGACCAAACTTACCTTTATAATGTACATATCTCGACCGAGACAGTCGAGATCTCTCCAGAACTCGACTGTCACGGTGAACTCGACAAAGAAGTATGCATTTGACCTGGTTTTTTAGGATTTTCGACGGTGGTTTATGATAGAGATATATGTAATATGTTAAGATTGATGAATTGTACACTTTTACCTTTGAAAAAGTTGTTTTATATTAATTGTTTGACTTGATTGCTTTCAATTACTAAATTATGTGCAGAATAGGGCCTATTAGTACGTTGTCGATTACCAACCTAGGGTCCGAAGTGAAACTCCTATTTGGACTTTGTTTTTGCAAAATCTGATAGTGTCATTGTGTTTAAATGGCCTAAAATAGGCCGAGTACCAAGTTTCAGGTCCAAACTAGGTCTAAAACCCACCGAAACTAGCCTTCGAGTTCAAAAAAAAAATTTTACACCAACTCACTGAGATCTCGGCCCAACTCGGTTTTTTGGCTGGGCGAAACCTGTACCGAAACCAAGTTCTTGAACCTTGTTCCTACTCAGACTAGGAAAATACAAGGAAAAGAAAATACAAACAAACTAAACTACTAGAGTCGACTTACACTCCTAACCTAAGTAGGAAAGCAAAATAGAAAGAAATAAGGAAGAGAGAGACAATAAGGAAAAAGTAATCCACGATAGGAGGACTCCTCCTATCATGGTTACATATAGTTATAATTTTAACTATCATCAAAGAATCTAACTGAAGTACACCAGGAAGTCTCAATCTACATCAGAGAACACTGTGGAGCAAAAACAACACATAAAAAGAGCTAACCTCATCCGCATTTGGCCATTTGACATCACTAATCTCCAAGGTCAATTCAAAACAGCCTGCGTGTATATAGTTCCAATCTTGCATACCACCATATATAGGGTACCTGCAACATGTTTTCCTTTAAACCAAATTTCAAAACATTGAAATAAAAAGGATTTTTTTTTGGGTGGGGGGGGGGGGTGCGTGTGTGTGTGTGTGGAGGGATGAGGGGAGTCCTCTTAAAATGTTCACATTTCTAAAAACAAAAACAGTGCAGGAGAGAAAGGCATGAGCAAATTTCTAATCATGCAGCTTGTCCTGTTTATGAAATTAATAGCATATTTAGTGTACTTTATCATACCAAAATGCTCCATTTGTTATCCCTCCATCAAATTCCTTGCTCAGTGACATGTTGAAGTGGGAGCGACTGTACACACTTGCCATATACCGAAATGCTTTGTCATCAGGACACGCATAGTACTGTTTCCTGAAAATCATGCACATTGCATTAGAACTGAAGGAGCACAAAATGCATTAAATAAAACAGAAACAAGAAAATGCAGCTTCTTAGGACTCCAATCTTCCAAAACAAGGTGCATAGTCTTTTTTTACTTTTATTATGTTTTGATTGATTAAAAAAATGTTTATACTCTGATAAAAGATCAGAATGATGAAAACTTGTCCAGCATTAACCTGGTAATAAAAAACAGAAGAGGATCACCTCAAGTTCTTTGGAATATTCTCCAATTATGCAGTGAGCTGAGAGAAACAACTATTTAGGTCACAGGCACATTAAAAAAACATTTGGGAGCCAGAATAATTTTCTGCTGCAGAAACTACTAAACCAAACCACAATATTTCCTGTATAATATCAAAAAACCTTCGTAATTTGGCATGAAGAAGCAGATTATATCATAGCCATTTTCAAGCTCAAGTATAAGGCAGCAGATCAAATCATATGGCCTATACTAGATCCGAACCTGAGAAAAAGGGGGATGCTGTTGAGAAATGATAGTTAGCACTTAACAAATTAATATTGGATGCTTAAACTACGATTTTTGCACGGTAAATATTACATATCAAATCCCCACCAACTTCTTTTGACCAAAAAAAAGAGCTTTGAGTGCTTTTGACTGCATTAAGCTCTTGAAATCATAGTTCAAAAACTCGCCTAGATCTCAGAAAGATCTCTCTTTTTGAAAAAAGCAAGATGAGACTTAGAGGCAAAATGAAATATTACCCCAACTCGGTTGAGATTTTGGTTCGAGATTTCGGTTCAGCCCATATTTGGACCAAACTTACCTTTATAATGTACATATCTCGACGGAGACAGTCGAGATCTCTCCAAAACCCGACAGAGAAGTGTGCATTTGACCTAATATTTGAGGATTTTCGACGGTGGTTTATGATAGAGATATATGTATGATGTATTATACACTTTTACATTTGTAATGTTCATTTAAGTTGTTTTATATTAATTGTATGAGTTGATTGCTTTCAATTACTAAATTATGTGCAGAATAAGGCCTATTAGTACGTCGTCGCCTACTAACCTAGGGTCCGAAGTGAAACTCCTATTTGGACTCGGTTTTTGCAAAATCTGATAGTGTCATTGTGTTTAAATAGCTTAAAATAGGATGAGTACCAAGTTTCAGGCCCAAACTAGATCTAAAACCCACCGAAACCAGCCTTCGAGTTCAAAAAAAATTTACACCAACTCGCCGAGATCTCGGCCCAACTCGGTTTTTTGGCTAGACGAAACCAGTACCTAAACCGAGTTCTTGAACCTTGCTTGAAATGCATGAGTATTAAAGCTTAAGGATAACCAAAAGAACTGAAATCTTCAATAAGAGACTACTAAAATATAAGATAAATTCAAAAATGACAATATTACCGTTTATCTTGGGACCCATCCCATGGATAATTTGCAACCAGTGCACCCTGCAAATGACAAAACAGAAGAATAAATTAAATTCGTTTAGGAGGGAGCATTGTTCCACAGTATCATACAGCTAAAACCATATATTAGCCTTAAACAATAACAGCAAACAAGAAGAGGGGAAAGAGGATGAAGAAAAGAGACAAGAAGAGTGGGAAAGAGAGGCTTGCACAAAAAACACTTGGGGAGAGATCGATTTCTCTCCCCTATATTTACTGACTTGAGAGTGGTCATGCGATATTACTTTAATATCCCCATACTAACTGTTTGAGTTAAAATAATACCGCAAGCATACGGGTCAATTGTAGCTACGGGTCGAACACGAGGAGATATATGCCACTCTATTTAACTAACTTAAAAATAATGCAAAGTGAACCAAATTAAAATGTTAAATTAAACTAATTAAACTAATGAAAATTAATGCATCCTAACTCATAAGCATCTAACAAAATTAAGGGATTAAATTGGCATCCTAACACATGAGCATCTAACCTATCAAACTAACGCAAATTGAAAGGAATAAAAAATGCAACCACACATAATAACCACATAAAAAGGAATAAGGAAATAAAAGTGCATCCACAAACCACAACCATATATAAAAAAAAATAAAAGAAATAGAGGGAGAAGAAGAAGAAGAAGATAGAGAGAGATAGAGGAGAGGGAGAACGAGATTAAGGGTTTAGAGAATGAAAATGTTAGATATATGGCCAGAATACCGTGGGGGTATTCTGGACCTCTTTTCTTTGTTATTTTATTAGTTTTGTATTATGTGGTTTAGTCCCACATTGCTACCGTACAGATGTTTACTGTTTTATTACTCTTATAAATAAAGAGTGCTTGGGATGAATAGATCATCCAAGCTTTCCCTAATTTTAAATCTGTCCACATGGTATCAGAGCAGGTTTCGAGTTAGGGACAAAACCCCTCCTTCGAATTTCAGTTTTCTTCTCCCTCTCTCTTTCGATCTTCTTCTCTTCTAGTTCTCTCTTTCTTCTCCCTTGTTCTCCATTCCCATTTAGGGCAGCACTGATGAGGTGATCATACGATCCAGTTGCTGCCCCCATTACCTCTTTTATGCACTATAATTCTGCTCGATAAGGACCTGCCAAGCCTGTCTGCGATATTGCATCTTCAGTTTTTTTTTGGAGCTTGCTTCTACAACAACTACAAGGCATTAACTCCTTCCTTTGAAGACCACAAACTGCAGCAGGATTCTTTTTTTATTGGTTCAGTTCTTATCTACAGATTTGAAGACCTCCTTGAGATCGATCCTACTATCACAGGGTTTTTTGCAAAAACCCTGACACCTATCGATCTTGGAGTTGTTGCAGCCCAGTGTTCTTGATTTTTCTGCAGGCTGTTTCTTCCAGTATAGAGGGTTAATTGACCTCAGTTGAAGCCATTTTTCTGCAGAATTTTGGACTCCTTATTATCCTCATCGATTTCAGCAATTCAGGTTTTATCAAAAAAACCCTGACATTATCGATATAGGACTCTTCACTGCTGCTGTCTCTGATTTTTGGAGTTAGTTCAGCCTTCACTTGAAGACATTATTGGACTTCTTTACTGGTAGTATGGGTGACTCTCTCGATTCTTTAGCTACTTCAGATCAGCCACCTACCGATGGTCACCACAATACTGACTACCACAACTTCACACCAAATCCTATTAAACTTGATGGCTCGAATTACCTTTTATGGTCCAGATCTGCCTCTTTTGCCATTGCTGGCCGTGGTCTCACCAGCCATATTAATAGCACTAGTGTTCAACCTACTGCCCCAGGCCCTGCTCAAGACAGGTGGCTTGCTAATAATGGTGTTCTCATGTCCTACTTAATTGGTTCAATGACTACAGATTTGCAGCATAACTTTCTTCTTCTAGACACAGCTGCACAGATTTGGGCTGCTTGCAAGGAAACCTACGAGCAGCTTGGCAATGATGCCCAGGTATATGAACTTAGGCAGAAGGTCCTCCATACCACTCAAGGTGAACTTTCAGTTTCAAAGTACTATGCTACTCTACGCAGTCTGTGGCAGCAATTAGACCACTTCTCGACTTCCACCCGTCTACGATTCTTGATATTGCTTCCTATAAGAAGCATGTGGACAAGATCAGGGTCTATGATTTTTGGTGGCTTGAATGTGGAGTATGATCCAATTCGTGTTCAAGTGTTGGGCTATAAGCCTTTTCCCACACTCGAACAATCTTATGCATTGGTTTCATCTGAGGAGAACCGTAGGGCTGCCATGTTGCACCCTCCTATTACTGATAGATCAGTTCTCAAGGCTGCTCCCCAGGCCCCTTCTGCACCTAGTGGCACTGCTTCTCTTGGTGATTCTACTACAGGGTCTGTTGTTTGTGAGCACTGTCACAAACCCTATCACACCAAAGAGAAGTGCTGGAAGCTTCATGGGAAACCGGCTGATTTTGAAGCTAAACGGGCTGCCAAGACAAAGACCAAGGCCCATCGGATCGAGACATATCGCAGCCCCTATTACGACCTGGTCTATCCCAGGATGATCTACAGGCCCTCCTACGTATGCTCAGGGACTTCCGCGTTGCGCCTCTACTACATCGCCACTGCCAATTCCTCAGCTCCTTCAGGTTCACACTTTGCCCGGTCAGGTATTCCATTTGTAGGTCATTGTGCTTCTGTGGCTTCCCATCCTTGGATCATAGATTCTAGAGCTACAGATCATATGACCGGTTCCTCTAGTCTGTTTCACAGATATTCTCCCACTTCTGGGAAAGATAAGGTCAAAGTGGCTAATGGGTCCCTTTCTTCAATATCTGGAAAAGGACTCATCAACTGCACTTCCTCTCTTCCCTTGTCTTCTATTTTACATATTCCTAATTTTACTACTAACCTTCTTTCCATTAGTAGCATTACTCGTGATCTTAACTGCAAAGTCACTTTTTTTCCATCTCATCGTGTGTTTCAGGATCTGGATTCTGGGAAGACGATTGGATTGGGTAAAGTGCATGGTGGCCTGTACCTGCTTGATGATGGTCGCCTCTCTCCACCACCATTGCCTTCTCCGCTGCATCAGAACTCCTTGGTCTCTTCTGAGCTTTACCAGTGGCACTCTCGGTTAGGTCACCCCCCTTTAAGAATTTTAGCTCATTTATTTCCTAGTTTGGTCACCCTACATACTAAGGATGACTTTTTTTGTGAGGCTTGTGTTCTAGCCAAACAGACACGTTCAACTTATCCTATTTCAAATAAAAGGAGTTCTTCTTGTTTTAATTTGGTACATTCTGATGTTTGGGGCCCTAGTCGCAAGCCCTCTATTTCTGGTCATCGCTGGTTTGTCTCTTTTATTGATTGTCATTCTCGGAACACTTGGGTATATCTTTTGCACACTAAAAATCAGGTTTTCTCATGTTTTCAGCATTTTCATGGGATGATTTAAACTCAGTTCCAGGCTACTCTCCAAATATTGAGAAGTGATAATGGAACCGAGTTTACTGAATCACAGTTTCAAAAATATTTGGCTGATCATGGCATTATTCACCAAACTAGTTGTGTTGATACCCCTGCCCAGAATGGTGTGGCAGAAAGAAAAAACCGCCACTTGTTGGAAATGGCCCGGGCTTTGATGTTTGCGAAGAATGTTCCTTCTCAATATTGGGGGGATGCTGTTCTCACTGCCGCCTATCTCATCAATAGGCTCCCTTCTCGGGTTCTTAATACCCGTACCCCCTCTGATATTTTACTGGGCCATTCCTCCTTTCTTGTCCCTCCCAAAGTATTTGGGTGTGTGTGTTATGCTAGGGATACCAGATCTCCAGGCAAGCTTGAGCCTCATGGGCTCCGTTGTATTTTCTTGGGTTATTCTCCAACCCAGAAAGGTTATAAGTGTTACCATCCCCCTTCCCGTCGTACCTTGGTGAGTATGGATATTGTTTTCCATGAGACCCTTTCTTATTATTCTTCACCACCTCTTCAAGGGGAGAGTTCTAGTGAAGATGTGCCCTTTGAGATTCCTCCACTAGAGGTTCCTCTGGCTGCTGTCCAGCCTCCTTTGACGGCACCCACGGCTGCTGCCCAGCCTCCTTTGACTGATGCCCAACCTCCTTTGGTTGATGTCCAACCTCCTCCGGCTGTTTCTCCCTCACCTAATGGGAATCCTTTACAGGGGGAGACCATAGAAAATAGTGTTGTTAATGTTCCTATTCAGGGGGAGCTGACTCCAGTCCAGAGAACTATTGGTGAATTTCATAAGAGAATTGACAACTCCAACATACTCACCTACACAAGGGGCAGAACCAGCAGAGGGCAGTTGCAATCCACTTTAGCACCAATACCCATCCAATTGTCGGCTCCAGATCCAGATCCTCCATCTCCTGGTAATCCCTCTTCTTCTGACCTACCTATTGCTCACCGCAAAGGTACTAGGACTTGTACTTTACATCCCATATCTCGTGTTGTTTCTTATAGTTCTCTTTCTCCATCTTTTCGTGCTTTTGTATCTTCTCTTTCTTCTGTTTCGATTCCTAAAACTTGGCAGGAAGCATCTACAGATGGAAAGTGGAAGGCAGCAATGTTGGAAGAAATGAGAGCACTACATAAAAATAATACATGGGAGCTTGTGATTCTTCCTCCGGGAAAGAAACCAGTTGGATGTAGATGGGTCTTCGTGGTCAAACAGAAGGTTGATGGTTCTGTGGATCGATATAAGGCACGTTTGGTTGCAAAGGGGTTCACTCAAACTTATGGAGTTGACTATCAGGAGACCTTTGCACCAGTGGCGAAGCTCAACACTGTCCGGGTGCTATTATCTTGTGCTGTAAATCTTGGGTGGATCTTCACGATTAGATGTAAAGAATGCCTTCCTCCATGGGGAGCTTGAGGAGGAGGTATATATGGACATTCCACCAGGCTTCTCGATGACAGGACCAAGGGCAAGGTCTCGTAGACAAGCGTGCACTTTATGGGCTGAAACAATACCTAGGGCATGGTTTGGCAGATTTCACAAGGCTATGATTTCAGCAGTTATAGGCGGAGTAATGCTGATCACACTTTGTTTATCGAGACGAGTTGGTGACAAGGTAACTCTTCTCATAGTCTATGTGGATGATATTGTGGTCACGGTAATGATGGTGATGCTATCGGGATTTGAAGCTCCTCCTTGGCCGTGAGTTTGAGGTCAAAGATCTTGGTCCTCTGAAATATTTTCTAGGGATAGAAGTTGCTCGCTCTTCAAAGGGCATCTATCTTTCTCAAAGAAAATATGTCCTTGATCTATTATCAAACAGGGCTGCTAGGTTGTCATCCTTGATACTCCTATGGAAGCTACTATAAAACTTAGGGAGAAAGAGGGTGAGCCTTGACAAGGGTGTTTATCGGTTAGTGGGCAAGTTAATCTACCTTTCTCACACACGACCCGACATTGCGATTCTTTGTGAGTTTGGTGAGCCGTTCATGCATGATCCCTATTCCTCTCATATGGATGCGATCGTCGTATTTTGAGGTTTTTGAAGTCCTGCTCCAGGAAAGGGAATCCTTCTATCTCCCACGGGTCACCTTAAGATTGAAGCCTATCTGATGCCGATTGGGCTGGTTCTCCGACAGAAATCTATCTCCTGGTTAATGTTCCTTTGTTGGTGGGAACCTTGTCACATGGCGTGAGCTGAAGCGAAATGTTGTGGTCGTCCAGCTTTGAAGCCGAGTTTCGTGTGATGGCCCAAGGAATTTGTGAACTCGTGGCTTAGAGGATTATTGCAGGATATCGGTGTTGCTGTCCATCTTCCCATGATGCTTTATTGTCACAATAAAGCAGCCATTAGCATTGCTCATAACCCTGTCCAGCATGATCGTACTAAACACGTGGAGGTTGACCGACATTTCATCAAGGAGAAGCTTAAGGCCGGCCTCATTTGTGTTCCCTTTATGAAGTCTACTGATCAACTGGCTGATGTGTTCACTAAGGGACTGAGTAGCAAGCTGTTTCATCCTATCTTAGTCAAGTGGGGCATGCATGATATATATGCTCCAACTTGAGGGGGAGTGTTAGATATATGGCCAGAATACCGTGGGGGTATTCGGACCTCTTTTCTTTGTTATTTTATTAGTTTTGTATTATGTGGTTTAGTCCCACATTGCTACCGTCGAGATGTTTACTGTTTTATTACTCTTATAAATAAAGAGTGCTTGGGATGAATAGATCATCCAAGCTTTCCCTAATTTTAAATCTGTCCACAGAAAACCTGGATGTGCTTGAACCGGACTGAAATTGTTTCCTCTTCTAAATCTCCAAGTCTTGTCATCAACTTAGAAACTTAGACTAGAAAGCTTGAAACTAAACTAGAATTATTACAACCATATTGAAGACATAAAATTAAAGCATGAATCAAAAACATCACAACCATGAAATTGAAAGCATGAAATCAAACTAGAACTTAGAAAGCCAAAAACTAGAAGAAGAGAAGAAGAAATTTCACTAATTAATTGAACGAAAAACTACACTAAAAACTGAATTAAAATTGAACTAGAAACTAACTGAAAACTAAACTAAAAACTAACTTCTTACAACCCAAAGGGCAAGGGGTATTTATAGGGGGAAGAGAGAAGAGGGAAGAGTAGGAGAAATATTCCCTAAGAAAAGAGAATATTCTCTTCTCCTTCCTCCTTTACATTGCCTTGAATCCCAAGAAAAAAGAAAAAAATAGAAAGAGGGAGAGAAAAGAATCCTAGATACATAAACCTTATATTTATTAAAAAGTAACTTTCTAATTCTAACTTGTGCTTCCTTTTCTTTGTAGGTGTCTTCTCCAAGCAATGAGATCAAAGCATCTTTGATTTTTCAACCTTCCATAGATGAGAGAATATCTTTCAAAAGAAATCTATCCCAAGTAGAATTCCAAAAGTGCCCTTGAAAAGTTGGAGGAGAGAGAGAGCAAGGGTGATGGCTAGGATTCCACTCACAATTAATGAAATGTCAAATCTGTCCTTCAAAAAACGTGGAGCATGGGATGCTTATATGGGCCTCACTGTTGTTTTCCTTACGAAAAATCACCCAAAATAGACCCAAATTTCGTCCAATTTGGAGTTCGGGAGCCCAAGATATCTCAAGTTGAAGTTGGACTGCTCCAGAGCCTTCCAAATGGAATCTTTCGGCTGACAGAAAGATAACTTCTGATAATTGCACTAAGGCCCCTGGAATTCGAGCTTCTACTTTACTTTGTCCCTGGCCAACTGTCAATAATTACAAATAAACCCCTGTCCACGGAAACGGCCGTAACTTCTTCGTTTCAACTCGGAATCAAGTGTCGTTTGAACCGTTGCGAAGCTGACTCGACGGGCTACGCATCCATACTATTAACACCTCAAAATTATGCTAAGGGGCCCACTATAATCACATTCAAATTTGATTGATTGGCGTGATTCTTTCAGTGCTCAATCCAAACTTGATTTTCTCGACTCCTGGGCGCTTCCGGCTATTCTTAGCATCTTTTGCTCCATTTTCACAATAATTCACCCAAAACTTGAAAAGCACAAGAAAGCACCAAAGTAACTCTGTCCAATGTGGTAAAATGTATACTTTATGCCTCGAGATTTCACACATAAATGTGCTCATCACTAACATGATAATACCTAGGGAGGTCAAATACATTCTTATTTATCAAAATGCCCATAATACCCTACATGTACTCTAACACTCCCTAATGTAGTCCTAGATTTGAAAGTCAAACTAGGAGCCAGACAACCAGGATCTGTTATGAACACCAATCAGGTAGACCAAAATTAGGGTTAGGGTTTGAGGGTACTTAGGGTTTGATGGTAGGGTTAGGGTAAGTTGATGTAGGGGGAATCTATCAATGGAGGTTATGTTAAGTTTTGATAGGTCTAAGGGTGTAAACTTGGTTTGGCAGCAACTTAGGTTTAGAGTTTTGGGTTATTGGAAAGAGAATGATGAAGGAATCTAGGGTTTAGGATGGGAGTTTAGGGCATGGACTTGGATCGAGCTTCCCTAAGGGTGAGAGGGAGATTCGGTCCAAGTTTGGACTGATTCTGATGGTTGGTTTGGTCTATGGGAGTTTTAGGGTTTTCGGGGAATGATTTGAGATGGGGATGTTAGGGTTTTAACGATTGGAATGGGCATCAAAGGAGATCAAGTTCTCCTAAGGGGCAGGGGGGTATGTGCTCCAATTTTGGGGTTTCGTAGATGGCTGCTTAGGTCTGAACAGGTTTTTGATGTTGGAAAAGTGAAGATAAAAAAGGGGGAATTTTAGGGTTGGGCTGTGAGAGGATTAAAAGAAGAATTGTGGGGATGGGGAATGCTTCAACTCACTGTTGTTGCAGATTCACCAGTCAGCAGCTTGTTTGGTTGAAGAACTTGAATAAAAATTGAATCTTGAACTTGAAAGAAGAGCTTCAATAGAACCACCCGGGCTTCACACCGCAAGGTGTCGATTGGATCAGACACCAATCCCATCAGCCCTTGATCAAACACAAGACAATTCCTAAAAAGGAGAGAACAAAATTGCAGAGCAGATTGAGCAGTTTTTAAAAATTCTGAGGTGAGAAAACACCCCTCCCACCGAATTACTTTATTTATAGTGGCAATAAGGCCTTTCTCATAACAGCCCAGGGATTCCTATTCAGCCCAGGAGAAGAACTCCACTCTTGGCCGAATTTCGAGTCTATCTCTATCATCCCACGACTTAGACCTTAGCCTTTTCTTCCACCACACCAACTCCTTTGTGAGATAGAAGCAAGAGCAGATCTCTCAAGAGATGGTGCAGTTTCCATGGTCATCTTCTATGTTTCTTCACTTTGCAAATAGCCATACGCTTCATCTAAAGATGAGAGAGGAGCTTTACCCAAAATTTGCACCTATATTGGTTCATATTCTGAGGTCAGCCCACCAAGGAGAATCAAAACACACTCCTTGACAAAGGTTCTATAAACCTTGGGCTCATCTTCGGGATTGGACAAATGGAGGTCTCTATAGCGATCATACTCCTCCCAAAGATCAATAACTATATTATAGTATTCAGAGATAGTCCTATCTCCATGATTCATTGTGATAATCTTTTGGATGAATCGATAAATCTTAACTGAGTCGCCCACTCGATCAAAAGTCTTAGCGACACTATCTCAAATATCTTTGGTTGTCTTCTTCCGCATGAATCTTCTACCAATTTTAGATTTCATATTAAAAATTAACCAAGTCATAACAGTTGAGTTTTCCACCACCCATTTTTTATATGCTAGATCACTTAGAGTGACGAACTAAATATTACCAGTGATGTAACCCAACTTCCCTAGACTTTCCAGGGACAGTTTAACAGAGTGAGCTCAGCCCAAATAGTTAGTGTTGTACAACTTAACAATGGATATCTGGGCATTTGGACTCTCCAAAGTAATCGGATTGGGGTGAACAGTCTTAACACTACTTGAACCACTAGTCGAGGCTTCCATGAGGGACCACTGACCTCAGATGTTATATGGGGACACAGGAAGACAGTTGGATACCAAATCAAATGGGGAGTACGCACTCTACTCAGAAGTTCCTTCCCAACATACACACCCCACAAAAAAAAAAAAAATACAGCCAACAAGAGTCACAAAACTTGAACAAACTTCAATAGAATGAGCATGAAGAAGACAGGCAAAATTCAAGAGAAAAAAAAGGTTACTGTTCACATGAACAGTGCCACGAGTTGCTGTTCACATGACATTGTTCACGTGAACAGTGCTTTGGGGTTAATATGGACTGCTGGTGTGAAGATTAGATGCTGGATGCTGGTGGAATATTCTATTAGAAGCTGCTATTAATTTAGTTCTTATTTTGGCATAGGCCTAGTTTATATTTTATTAGCTATTTGTTTCTAAATTAGAGCTTCGATTTTAGTTGCTTAGCTTTTATTTAGAAGTTTCTACTTCAGTTAATTTCTATTTTAGTTTCATTGCTTGTAATCCAAGTCTCAACCTTATAAGAGACTTGCTATTTTATTGTTTCTATTTTTATAGTTTCTAATTTTAGGACTTGTCAAAAATAAAACTTTCTAATTTTTGTAACTTGAGGAGCATTGCTACCTATATGTAAGGCTTTTAGAAGCCAAACAGATGAATTAATGATTGAGGTTATTGCTTTGGCAAAGATATTCTGTCCTATTGTGAGGATGAAGGTCTGAGAGAGCCGAATCTCCTTATCCCTTTCCCCTTCTCCTATCTTCTACTTCTTCTCTTAATCGATTCCCTACTGTTCCTGCTGTTGTGTGACTGCAATCAAGTGCTGCTACCTGCTACTGCATCTGCAAAGACCTAGAGAGCATCCTAAACAACAACTGACTCTGCAGTTGCTAAGAAGACCACTTTCTACACTTGCGGCTGCATCAGTTCCTTATTCACTGCTGCTGATTCGAAGGTCTTAATCTCAGCACTCTTCCTCCCAATCAGAGTGATACTTAGTCTTGAACCCTGCTGCTGTTCCCTTCATTGTATTGATCCTGCTGCAATCAACCTCCCACTGGTTTCCCTGGTTCGAGGTCGACTTTTGCACTAATAATTCACCAATAAATGACACTGATTAACTCAAATATAGCATTCGAAATGAGAAAACAGCCAGCAAACCAGAAGGTGGTGGTACTACAGGACAGTAGGAATTCGAGTTGCAGTCAAATGTGGCATCACCTTCACAACAGAGGTTTTGAGAGCTAGAAAGAAGACCCTGGGACGATTTCAGATGTGCCAGGACACACCTTCAATGGATGTCAGATGAGAGAGAAGATGCTCAAACACAGACCAGGCAGCACCCCTGTTTTTCCTTGTTACTCATCAATCTGTCCTAATAACTTCAAATCTTCTAGTTGATAGCTGGACACCTTAATCCACTCTTCTTACATGATGCAACCTCTTTCGGAACCCTCAACTATTCTAGGGTTCCAACTCTAGAGGTACAGCGGAAAGGCAATTTGCTGATCGACTCTCAAACTTGGCTTTGATACCAAGTTCAAAACAATAACAGAGAACAATACATGGGGAAAGATGATGAAGAGAAGATGAAAAAAAGAGAGGTTTGCGCAAAAAGAACTTTGGGAAAGATCGATTCCTCTCCCCTATATATACTAACTTGAAAGCAGTCATGCAATATTAAATAAATACCCCCATACTAACATGAAAATACCTAGGATGGTCAAATACATGCTTATTTAACAAAGTAACAAGGTACCCATAATATCCTCACTACATGTACTCTAACAATATTTTCACTAAAATCTAGGAGACCCAAATCTGACCCCCAAAAAAACAATAAATATTAAGTTCAAAACGCTAAAAACACCAATTCTGCCCCAAAATGGAGAAATCAATTAAACAACGACCAACAACTATCTAGTATCTACTGTTGATGTTATATTGACGCTGCTCTTCTTTAACAGTTCGAGCTTTAAGGTGAAATGGTAGCGAATATGATATCAAAGTAGGGAGGTTGAGTGTTCAACCCCTGGGAAGTGCATCGGAAGAGTATTCCCAACATTTCTTCTGAGTGAGCTCCATGTGCAAGGACCACGGGATCTTGGCCTGCATGTGCGGGAGAGTGTTGACGTATACATTGACGCTGCCCTTCCCTAACAGTTCGAGCTTTTAGGTGAAATGGTAGTGGATATCTACTCAACCAATCCAACCATGCTATTATTTCTGACCCTCTTTCTCCCTATGTGAGTCTCATGGCCCAAGGATCTCCACTATGGGCCCCACTTGGAAATCCAACCCCCTTTTGCAAAATGCAAAGTTGACTTGATAGGAATTTTTCCCGACTTTCCTCTCCAATCTAAATAAGTTTCGTTGAATAAGATTATGAAACTGAACATACCACCTTCAGGATTTTCTCTTAATTCTTAAGTGATCTACATAGGAGGAGTGAAACAACCATATAATATGGTAGAAAAATCTTTTTTTTTTTGGGTGAATATGGTAAAAAAATCTTAAATGGTTCTCAATAAGAGATTTTCTATGTCGCACCAACAGAGATAAACAAATGCAACAGTGCAACACAAATAACAAACCAAAATTATAGAAAATTTATTATTAATGTTCATAGGATGAGAATATAGGAAAGAGATGTACCCCATGCAAACTGGCAGAGCCTGTGAAACGCCTCTCTTTCAACCAACTCATAATGGCTTTTGTCTCAGGTTGGCGAGAGTCCAAATCATCATTTAAAGGAAAAAACTGCAATTTATGTAAGCTGATATTTTTTTATTGAAGTTTACCCAAGAAAAATCCAGAGAAAGCAAGCCAAGCAAGATTTAACAGCAATGATCCCAATGTAAATAAATGACACCATGCATTTTCCAATAATACGATAACCGGCGGTGCATAACAAAATGCTCACTTGATCTGGAAAATCTCGATTTAGATCAACATCGTTTGCATTACCACGCCTCCTAAGTGAAAAACCATCAGGATTCATTGTCGGAAGTATATGAAGGTGAACATTTTTTATAATCAATGTGGCCTATAGAGACAGAACTCAAAATATATTAGACAGTGCATGTGCATCACAAAAAAAATAAATGGTATTTCAGCATTTCAGAACATGAAGTAAATCAGTCATTTATACACAATAAATGAACTAGCAACAAACTGTATCTAAACCAGAGAGGACACACACATACACACAAAATCATCGTCTAAAGTTAAAACAAAAAATGCCCAAGAGAGACCACTTTCCCTTCAAAGAAAAAGTCAACCAGGACTCATCTCCTGTCGAGAATACTCATATATTTATGGGTATAACACTCATTATTGAGTTTTGTCTTTTCTTGGAATTCATGTATTTGCATTTAACCCAACCCAACATACAATATAAATAGTATATTTGAGAAGAGGTTCACCACTTCACCATGACCTACTATTCTCTTTCATTTATTCGTTCTTCTTCATTTTCTATAAGCCCTAGACACTGGATCTCAGTAAATTACACAAGTCAACCTGATAGAGAGCTCCAACTGATCCAAGCCTGTTTCTTCTTCACTGGTAGATTAATAGATTTAGAAGCTTGCTTAAGATATCAAACCACATCAGCAATCATACAGTCAACTTGCTACAAGCCTACAAGTAGTATGCGAACTAGATAAGTACACAGGAGTACTCTGATTTCAGAATAATTTTGAACAAGCCTCAACCAGTAGTTTGTGGGTGTCCATCATGGGCTCTTATTCTCTCTCTCTCTCTCTCTCTCTCTCCCTTATTTCTTTTTTCTTTCTTTTTTTGTGGGGGTGAATAAATAATTCAATAAGGATACAAGGAGCCCCAGAAAAGTGGGGAGAAAAAGAAAAACTATACAAGAGTGCCAGACCGAAGAGGGACTAAGCCCTAAACCTCAAAGAGGGGAGGAAGAGGGCCAAAGTAGAGAGAAAGGGAGACCCCAGCAGACAACAATGAGCCTGTTCTTTGGGGAGTCGACACAAATATCAAGGCTTTAGAGACCTTACTACGAACATTAAAATCTATCGTGTCCCCTATCTGCTGAAAGGATCTTATTTCTAGTTTCTCTGCTTCTTATTCCGGAAACTGAAGCACTATGTCACAAATCAAGTTCTGAAATTTCTTTTACTTCACTCCATCCTCCTTTAATGCATGTTAAGAGTGTTGCTATTGTGTTTGGGTATATATTTTGGTTTTAATAGTCTTTTATGTAATGTTTAATAGTGGCATTACATGATGCATCATTGTGGTCACGGTTTGGTACCAAACTGTGAGTTTCTTCTCTAGACTTCTAGCTCTGTCTCCTCTTCTCTTCTTCTTCTTTCTCTTTTTCTTCTATTGCTAACACTGATTTCCTGTATTTGATATTGTTTCATGGTATCAGAGAAGGTTTAATCAATGTTTGCCATCTTCTCTTTCTTTGCTATGAGAGACTCTGTTTAGGGTTTTCTCTTGTGGTGTGCAGCCACCTATTGCTACAAGTTTATATCATGAAGACCTAGTTAATATCAATGAAAAACTAGGGTTTCTTTCAGACATATGTTGGGGGGAATTGCCCATTCAAGAGTCTCATATTCCCAAGTTGTTCACGGCTAAGTTTTGATGATAACAAAAACTTGAATACATTTAACATGTATGCAAAAGATTTGTAGTTACTCATCTATGTAAAGACAATATTGGAGTAACAAGACTGGAAGGAGAACCAAGATCATGATCAACTCAAGCTTATCAAGTCAAGCCAAGGCAAAGCTTCAGACAAGATACAAGATTGAAGACAAGACAAAGACAGACATGCTCATGTACAGCTAGACTGTTTTAGAACACTTGCACACACACTTTCATTACACACTTGCATTACATTGCATACTTGCATATCCATATGAGCATAGACCTAGATAGACCCTAGGTAATGCCCAAGGACCATTGAAAGGACCAAAAATATGTCAAAAGACCATTGGTGTAAAAGCCCCGAAAGACCCGATCAAAACAAGGCAAAACTCGGCTGAAATTGCACCAACCGGTCTGACGGGTTAGTGTCCATGTGCACTGGTCTTAACTGGCTGCACAGAGGTTGGCAACCGGCTGGAGAATGTCCAGCCGGTTGTCCAACAGCTATATTTTCAAACGGCTCTCTCAACCAGTCTAACCAGTTCATGAACAGGTCAACTGGTAGACCCAAAATATGACCTTTTTTACCGCTTGAGATTCAAATCTCTCTTTTTGGCTATAAATAGCCACTAGAGGACAAACTCAATACAGCTTTTGAGGAATCGTAGACGCTGAATTTTGTAAAACCCCCACCCCCGGCGATGACGTCAAACAGGACACGGGCGACCATCGGCACCCCACTCAAAGTCGGACAAACCATGAAGAAAGCCAGAACACAAGAAAATTCTCAAAAAAAAAAAAACATGTAAATATGACCGTGGCGCCTCGAAGAACGCAGCCTCATGATCGTCGCCGTGAAATCATTTGTTGTTGGGGTTATTAGTCAGTCTATGGAGTCACCTAAGAAGGCTCACTGGGAGGCGACATGTGGAATATTAAAGTATCTTAAGGGTGCTCCAGGAAAATGGCTCATTTATTGACCTCATCAGCATATGAATGTGGTTGGATACTCTGATGTAGAATTGGCTGGTGTTGACAATGATAGGAGGTCTACCACAAGTTACTGAACATTTATTGGTGGCAATCTTATCACATGGAGGAGCAAGAAACAAACGACTGTGGCCAGGTTTAGTGCTGAGGTTGAGTATAATATCATGGCTCATACTGCAGCCGAGTTAATGTAGTTGAAATCATTGCTTCGAGAGGTTGGGATTCCGGTTACTAAACCTATGTAGATGTTCTGCGATAATCGAACTGCTATCTATATTGCCAGCAACCCAGTATTTCATGAAAGGGCCAAACACATTGTAGTTGATTGTCACTTTGTGAGGGATGCAATAATGAGGAAGTTGATTGATCCTCCCTTGTTTATTCTGCAGATCAGTCGGATGATATGTTTACCAACCCTCTGTTTAGTCCCGCTCTACGGAAAGATTGTTCCAAGCTGTCATGGGTGATGTATATGCTCCAGCTTGAGGGGGAATGTTAAGAGAGTTGCTATTGTGTTTGTGCTACCGCAAGGGTTATTTTGGGTATATAATTCTGGATTTAATAGTCTTGTATGTAATGTTTAGTAGTTTGGGGTATTCTTGTAATTTTCTGAACTCACTACATTATATAATACATCATAGTGGTCACGGTTTGGTAGACTGACCAAACTGTGAGTCTATTTTCTCTCAAGAGTTACTGCTCTCTTTCTCTTCTGTTGCTAGCACTGGTTTCCTGTATTTGATATTGTTTGAATGCGCAATGACAAAATGATTTCATTAAAGTAAGAAATCATGTACATAAGGTAGTGAACACAGTCACTCACTAAGAAAATCAATAAAGAACTGAATTATAAACAAAGAGTACAATGTCAATTCTCCACATTGTGCTATTTGGTCCTTTTAACCACAGAATAAAGGTAGACAAGCTCTCAATTTTCTCTAAATACAAAAGTTCAAAAAAAATTGATATACGCAGGTGGACCGTTATAAAGTAGTGGCGCATTATTTATGAGAGAAAGAAAGGATAATACCAAAGGGTTCTTCATATAATTATCGCACAACCAATTTGCTAGAAGTAATAGTAGCTCACGGCCAACAGGTTCATCTCCATGCACGTTTCCAATGAACTGCAGCAGAAGGCAAATTAATTTCTGTTTGACACCAACATACATGATTTCATGAAAGAAAAAAAAAGTGGCTAAAAACTTCATCATTTACAAATTAAGAAGAAGGAACATCCAAACCTGCTAATTTATCCATACTTGCTCGAAGCCCAAAAATGGACCAAAAGTGCAGCCAAATAGAATCCATAACTGGTGAACGTTTGAACTAGATTTGTACATTACTTGTTTGAACCAAACGGGCCCACATCCCATTTGGAGATAAGGGCAAGTAATTATGGAAAATGTCCTCCACGATCTGCTGGCATGTTTGGAATGGAACAAAAGAATATCTGAAGGCACGCAAAGGCCACTGGTACACATGTGCAAGTATATCATTCTTACTAGAAGTCAATCCTAGAGTTTAAGATGGTTTTCTTTCTTTGAATTCAAGCCTTAACTTGAGAAGGGGTAGGATTTCTACAGTTAGTAGGGGTCTGCGACTCTGCAGTAGCAACCATGTATTTTGGAATTTGGAGATTGAATTAAAAGAAGTCATGCGGAAGTTTAGGGTGATACTCGCAGGTAACAGCCAGGTGAGTTGAGTTGTTTCCTGCTTTCTCTTTGGTATTATTCATGTTATTGTCTTCTTCTTCCACCGTTGTGCAGAGACTTATTGGTGATATCCTTCAATCAAATTCGAGCTTAGCATTCATTTTGAGTTTCCCTGTTTTTTCTTGTTCCTGTGCATATAAACTGATAAACCCAGGTTCAATTTGAACTTGTTTTTTCAACTCAACTTGAAACTTCTATTCTATTTCTTGTTTTACTTCTGCTCAGTTCAATTCTTAGTTACATGTTGCCTCTTTATCATGGCCCTGTACAGGAATCAGGCTGCATCATCAGATGGAATCTTATTTTCTTTAATTAGGTAGTCCTGGGTTTTATCTATTTTGTGGGAACCAATGTAACTCAGTGATGCTTAGGGAATAAGCGTTATCTGGCAGCCTGCAGGCATACATGTTATTGGTTGTTATAAAGTGGTTTTTTTTTTCCTATGCCTCCTTTTCGCATTTCTTTTGTACTGATTATTTAATCTTGGCTAGTTTCTCAGTATTATTGATATTCACCAAGTTCCAGATTTGTTTTCATTAGATTTCCGACTTCTAATTTATTTTACTTGCAACTGATTGACATGTCTGGGTTTATTGGTGGCCAATTGCATCTAAAAAATAATTAATTTCCCTAACCTGTGCCATCTGGTCCCTCGTGTTGAATAAAGAAACTTCTTCATCCTTTTTAACAACATTCGTGGCAGGTTATGCCATGCATGCATTTCAAATTTTAACACTTTTGGTTACACATTATTTAATATGAAGAACACCAGCATATCAAGAATGACCAGGTACTCTTCACTACTTCCAGTAAACAAGCCTTCCATGCTCAAATAAGTTCTACACCCAAATGTTAAAGAGCTGAAAAGCACACAATTAATAATCCCCCTAGCAAGAACAAGGAAGTACATGTCTCCCTACTACCTCAAGTCAACAAGTGCATGCTGATTACTGAACCATGTAGCCATGCTTAATTGACCCATTTCTCATGAGAGAATTATGTTTATCATATTCAGTATGTAGCAATCCACTTCCCAGGCCCCACCCTTCCTACCAGCAAATTCGGTATATAAATATATCATACTTTCAAGTTTCAAAAATGCTCCACCAACAGTTAAGGATTAATCACTAATAGTAAAATGATGTGCATAAACAGAGTGCAAGCTTATGGTACAATGATACACATAAACAGAGTTCACTGCAACCATTTCAGGAAAGAAATACGATAGAAACTGATTTCTAATCACTAAATGAGAAAAATATGGTAAATCAGACCGGTCACCTTGAAGGCAGGTTCTGCCTCTTGCTGCCCTGGCTTGTCAGATATTTCCATCACCCACTATGACCAAAAAACCAGAGACATATATATCAGTCAAAATTTACATATGCTACACATTTAATGAATGGTTGGAGGATGAAAATAGTGTGATGTTATTATTACCAGTGGAACTCCCTCCACACTCTTCCCAATACTGGTTATTGATTGCAATAACCCCTCAAAGAGAGAAACAAAGCACAAGTCAGCATGGTTATTAAGGCATGGCCAACCCAAACACCATATGTTGGAACTGTTAAATAAACAGACAGTCCTAAAATACGGGTTATTGATAGCAATAACCCCTCAAAGAGAAAAAAACGAAGCACAAATCAGCATGGTTATTAAGGCATGGCCAACCCAAACACCATATGTTGGAACCGTTAAATAAACAGTCAGTCCGAGTAAAAAAGCGGATTTAGTTTCAAATTTTTGAAAGTTTCGCTTTATTGCATTATGAACACTTATATTTATAGGTTCCTTGATGGTGTTTGAGAAATGAAGCACAAGGCAGCATGGTTATTATGGCATAACTAACTCAAACACCATACATTGGAACTGTTAAAATAAACAGATGGTCGACTTCAGTATTGGCAGATTTAATTTCAAATTTTAGAAAGTTCCGCATTGTTACATATGCAGAAGTTAGATTCATAGGTTCACCTTGATAATATTTGGGTAACTGGAACTTTATGATTTGTTATTCAAGTAGATCACTCAGACCTTCTTGTATCTAATCCCTATAAAAGATCTTCATAAGACAGTATATATCTTTCTTATTTTCTTTCCCCTTCCACCCAATTTTTGGAAAGGGGGCAAGAAGTGGGTTGAGATGAGGTGTGGGGTCAGTCCCTGGTTCTATTCTCTAATGAAATTGCTCCCATGGTGTTTACTGGGTCAGAATTAGATATATACTTGAGGCAGATGCTGCACTTAGGCAAAAATATGTAATCCTCATGACTATAAAGGTGGAGAGCAGCCACAAATAGCTTTGCATCTTCAAGGAATGCCATTGCAAGAAGATTCAAATCATCAGGTTATATAATCTGCATGGTAGAACAGTTTGTGGTAAGCCATAAAGTCAGGCTATACTCAATGCACGGTCAAGTGTAAGACTCCAAAAGTTGCGGGCATAAACATTAAATGATAACGTGCACAAAAAGAGTTTGTTAACATAATTTCAAAAATCAGGATACACAGTACGCATAAATCCTGAATTAATATTTTTTGTTTTCTAATATCGATGATGATGATATAACTTTTCCAACCCCTTTTGGTTAATAGAATAAGAGTTGATTAATATGTGTATTCTGGTAGAGGATAAGATTTCGGATTAAAATGGAGTTTACACATTACCACAACTGAAATTATTGATAGTTAAGAAGTTTTTCCAGCTCCCCTGTGGACAAAGAGAAGGATTTTGGAGATTCTCTCACTGACTGGGTGAGTACAGAACATTCTTTTAATAGGAAGAACAGAATACAAGATAGTAACAAAAGTAGAAAGTTAAACATCTTGAATACAACATGTGGACTATTGGATGCAGCTCGAAGATAAGGGCATCCCCTATGCTTCACATTCTGACAGCGATGGCTTTTATGATTGTTAGCAATTGATGAAACTGGAGTGTCACCAGCATAAAGAATGATTAAGAAGAAGGTTTTATCTGATTGACTAGTTTAAAAGAAGTTGAGACAACAGTTATATAAACAGATACTATCAGCTTGCTTGTTTCTCTTTATATCTGGTAGGTTATTTAAGCAATTGTAGGTTATAGCTTCTCCATTTAGCCTGTTAGATTCTATTTTTCAAATAGGTACAGCCACAGGTTGATAATTTTTCCCTTTTTTTCTTTTTTGGTTATGCCTACCTGGGTTAAAAGTTGATGAGATTTGTATTATAACATCACTAGAAATAGATTTAAATGGTTAGCCTGCAGGCATTGACAAATGAAGAAAAATCTTGCAGTCACAGAGATGGAATACAGATTAAGTTATTTAATCCTTCAAAACATCTGCTACATTTCCATTTGTTTGGCATAATTATTGGCCTTCAAAATATCTACTACATTTCCATTTGTCTGACATAATTATTAGTAATTCATTACCAGTTCCTCAGCTTAGTAATCATCTTAGGGTTAGCATTGAGAGATGCCAAATGAAAAATTCTGCACCCTCAGACTGTTGATCATGCAATACAGGATTAATCAAATACAAGCAAGCGTATTTCATATTATATACCCAGTATATAACAATAATTATTACAAATAAACCCCTGAGTGATAAAACATTATTACATTTAAGTACCTCCACTTTAACAACATTGCATGGCAGATTTACGGGTATGGAAAATGATACCGTCAAAAACCCAAATCCGTCATAACAGCCGATACAGAGATTCTTGATTATAAATTGAACATAAAACATTTATAAAACCTTTTAAAATATAAAAATTTAATGATAATATTAAAATGCATTTGTAAACAATTTACAAAACCACCACTGAGCTCGGAATTTCGTCCGACCATTTGTCAAAAAGTTCTCTCAAGATATTCTCCTTAATTGGGAAGTGGATTCCATATTGAGCATCTCCTCCATTCACATGTACACATTATGAATCTAGCATACCAATAAATAGCCAATGTAGGCATCCACCATTGGTACACCAGACGCACAAAATATAACTGCAATGGCAAGGACCTCCCAGGTATGGGGACAAAAATAACTATTAAAAAGCCTTGTTGCATAAACAACTGACGATAATCCATACGAGACTCTAACTTTGATCATATCCAACACACATACAATATGACTGCTCACATTTATATTTTGGAGTTACATTCCGAAAATATACCATGTGGCAACCCCATGAACAATATGCCCCATATTGTTCCTAGTTGTGGACACTTTGAGGTATAATCTTAGGACAATTTATCACACATAAAATGACAATGCAAATAAATTTTGTTTAACCTACTTTAAATTGGGTTTGATGGATACACATATCCAACCCAACCTTAGAATGTACAAACAACTCTAAGATGTAAAATCTGTCATTTTTCATAACTATACAGAAAACAACCAAACCAAATCGGAACTTACCTGTAGAACCTCGAAATATGACTACATCTTCGACCAAACTGTTCTACAGCTTTCTCTAGTTCAACATTAGTCATATATCCGCGAGCTACATCAACCCTGCATGGCACTTAGAATTAAATTTTGGCCATTCTTTTCGGTTTGTCTCCTCGAAATTTCTCTAAACTTCGCTGAATTAGAAAATTTACTGAGAAAAAAATCAATGGAAAAAGAAGACGGGAACAGTCTAAAATAACCAGTACACGTACCCGGTTGCAGACTGTTTGTCTTCAGACAACTTCCGAGTAGAATAAGCAAGATTGTGATCCAAATATCCTGAAGCAGTCCAATTCATAGTTAAAGCTAATCGCATAACAGAAAACCATTACAGATCAGGACAACTTCAAACCAGACGCCATCCAAATTAATGATTCTCGGGAGGATTGATAAAATCAAAGAAACTCAAAAATTAAAAGAGAAACTAAGTTCAAACCGTGTGAAAGAGAAGAAAAATGTGAAACTCTTAAAAACCTTTACGAGAACCGATATAGTTGTAGCGGATAAGAGCACCTGAGAAATCCGAGCTACGTTCTCCGCCTCTGGCTGTTGCAGTTGTGGACAAAGAAGAAAAGCAGAAGGCGAGAAAGATGAGGGAGAAAGAAGAAGCGTAGGAGAAATCCATCGAAAAACCAAAGTGGTTTCGGAACTCAGCTTGGCCGATGCTTTGACTCCGCTTGTCTCTTTTTCAGTTAAACGCTACACAAACCCATCGCGTAGTTTACCACTTTACCCCAAAATTTATCAAAAAAAACAAAAAAACAAAGCGTAACAGTAAATGACGATAACATCCTTCATGTTAGTAACATCAAGGTTTTCTACGCATTCTCACAGTGGAATTTTTTATTTATTTTAAAAAAAAAAAAAAAAAAAACAAAACCACAACGCCAGCCTAAAAGTGAAATTTCACATCCCTCATATATAATTATTCATGTCAGGGTGATATGTCATAAATACCTCTCCTGCTTTTTAATCAAACAACTAAGGCTCATCCTGACCAATGTAAAA